>NW_021144396.1:0-33330 GCF_004193775.1 Glycine soja
CTCGGCGAGTGCCGTCGAAGGCCCGAACCACCATTGAACTTGGTTTTAAGTGGGAAGCATTGAATGGTAACTTCTCCAAAGTGCTCTTAGGCATCACGTTTAAACTGGAACCATTATTGATGAGCACCTGGCTACGATATGGTCCATACACTTGACTGATACGTGTAAAGCCTTATTATGCCCTCTCCCTCGGCGGGGATTTCTTCTTCGGCGAAGGCAAGATAGTTGTTGCAGTGATATTGTTGACCAGCCTCCGAAACCTTCTACCGAGATATCTTGGGCCACGTGAGCCTCGTTCAGCACTTTTACTAGCAGAGCCGATGAGGCTCGGAGCTCATAAGTAACTCAACAGCGAGACCCTAGCCAGGGTTTTGTTGAGCTGTTCGATAACCTTGGAATTCGCTCTGCTGAATTATCCGAAGGAACTCGCTGGCTTCTCTAGCGACACCTCCTTTCTACCATCCTTTTTCTCCGGGGGCCCCTTTGCTGGAATTCTTTATTCGAAGCGTGGGGTGCTTCGCCATCTTGTTCCTCCACCACTTTTCCTTTTCCCTTGACGTCGGCGGGTTGGACTGGTAGGTCCGGAGGTGCGAACACACGACCACTACGGGTCACACCACTCAGTCCCGTGATATTTGTTACTTTTAGCTGACAGCGAGCTGACGTCAGTGACTTCTTCTTCCTCTCCCCGGAGGTGTATATCTCCACGGGACCGCGTGACTATTTTGGTACGGGAAAGGAACAGGTTTGGCTATTAAGGGGTGTCCGGGCTTTTGCGAAGCTGCGCTTTTAGTGAAGTATATCACCAAGGGTTTGGGCTTCGCAACACCGCTCCCCTCCGTAGATTGCATGCATATATGCTGCTCTTCTTTTCCTTCAATGCCGACTTCCAGTCGACCTTGATCTATCATCCGCTGTAACAATTCCTCTACTTCCAAACACGTCTCCATGTCATGCATCTCACCGGAGTGTAGCAGACAGGAATCCTCCTTACACCCACTATGGGGAATCACACCTCCTTTTTGTAGGGCCTCAAAGATAAACCTCCTAGGGGTTGCCACATCCCTTAAAGGTTTAGACCTGGGCGGCCTATCGGATTCAACTGCATTAACTGCTCCCCCTCCATGATTGGCGAGCGGGTTGGTTCTCACATTGGGCCGATCCTCTTGGAAAGTCAGCCATCCAGCATCCATTAAATGTTGGACCTTGTATTTAAGGGCCAAGCATTTTTCGACGGAATGCCCCGGGACACCCCCATGGTACTTGCAAGTTGCGTTAGGGTCATACCACTTCGGGAAAGGGGGTTCGAGGACCCTTCCGGGAGTTACCACGGCCAAATGATTGGCGATGAGGGATGGCAGAAGATCTTCGTACGTCATTGGGAGTGGGGTGAATTCCGGAAATGGCCTCGGAGGGAAGTTCCTTGTCGCGTTGGAATTACCGGCCGGTCGAGTCGTGTTCGGAGTTGGAACTTGGGGAGCTTCCCTCTGGGTGGGTGCCTTAGGTTGCACGGGTGTTGAACTAGAGGTATTCCCAGTATGAGCCGAGAAGCTTGGGTGATGTTGCGCGTACTGATGGGTACCATGAGGTGTTTGCTGGGTTTTGACCCACGCGGGTGTTGAAGAGACGGCATGGGCATCTCCCTCCTTCCTTTTTGCCCCTGTTGCCCCGATTCTTTTGGCATTCGCGTTTGTGGAGGAAACGTAATCAAACTTTCCTCTTTTCAATCCAACCTCGATTCTTTCCCCGGCAAACACCAGATCCGCAAAGCTGGACGGCATGTAACCCACTAGCTTCTCATAGTAGAACACTGGCAGAGTGTCTACCATCATGGTGATCATCTCTCTCTCAACCATGGAGGAGCTACTTGTGCCGCCAAATCCCTCCATCGCTGTGCATATTCTTTAAAGGTTTCACCCTCTTTCTTGAACATATTCTGCAGTTGAGTACGGTCAGGAGCCATATCATAATTATACTGATACTGCCTTAGGAAGGCGGTAATCAGATCCTTCCAAGTACGGATACGGGAAGCTTCCAAATTAGTGTACCACACTACCGCAGCTCCGGCCAAGCTATCCTGAAAGAAGTGTATCAACAGCTTTTCATCTTTAGAGTGGGCGCCCATCTTACGGCAGTACATCTTGAGATGATTTTTGGGACAAGTCGTCCCTTTATACTTGTCGAAGTCCGGCACTTTGAACTTCGGGGGAATAACAACATCGGGTACTAAGCAAAGATCTGTCATGTCTGCAAACAGATAGTCCCCAAATCCTTCCACAGCCCTCAATCTTTCCTCAAGGAGATCGAGCTTCCTCCTTTCTTCAGTTGCTGGGGGCGGCCCTTCCGTGGACAGAACTATTGGTGATACTGCGATGTTGGGTTGAGGCAACGTGCCTGGTGCCGGCCCCTCGGGGATCGGGGGATAGAACTCGACATCCCTTCGAGCATAATCTTGAGGGTCTTTATGGACTTCGTCGGGCTGCTGAGGAGGCTCTCTTTCATGGACGGGAGAAGCAATGTGGCCCGCATCTTCTTGCAAGACGGGTGGTGAATAGTTGGGCGGCAATCCATAAGGGTAAGCCGCTCGGTTGTATCCCAGGTGAGGGCTGCCATCGTGCCCCAGTGTGTCCCTTCCCCGTCCTACTATGTTTGAGGGAGGATGGTGCGTAGTTGCCAAGAGAGTCGGGTCTGCTTCGGCAGCCGAACTGGCAGCGGCGGCGGTGGCCGCGTTCTTCTCTATGAGCTGCTTCATACTTAACATGGCCTCCATCATGGAGGCCATTTGTTCTTTCAGAGCCGACATGTCGGCTTTCATCTGTTCCTGCGTCTCCTCTTGATCACCCAGCGTTCTAGATTTGGATCTGGTGCGATAGGGATCCCTTGCGGCGCGTTTAGTTATGGTGTTTTTCCCTAAAAAACCAAACGTGAGGAGTGGGTAAAGAAAGAAAATGCATGCTAGAGATGAAATGTAGGAATGATTTGATTTGCACAAGCTTTTTGGAGTAGAAACATGGGACCAACTCATTTTATTTCAAAAAGGAAGTCGTATCTAGTCAAGGTCTTAGAGACCATACAAGTTTCCTAACGATTTCTAATTATGTGGGCCATTAAGTCTATCATATGCTGACAATAGCCGAGAAGCCCATGAATCTCTTCGGGGGCGGAGTAGGTGTCTGCCATCGCCTTGGCCTTGGCTAACAATCGGGGAAGTTCTTGACTCCCGTTCAAGGTAAGAGCAAACCGATCCATCCACATGGTTGCCTCTTGGTGTAAAGAGTCGATCACCCTTCCTCTAGCCTCTTTTTCCGCGTATACTTGGGCATATTCGTCCGCAATCCTATGCTCGTGGGCCGTGGCTAGACCTAACTCTTCTTGGTACTTGGCGATGATAGCTAGCATGTTGGTCTCCGTCTCGCATAAACGCTGAGACAAGCTTCTTTTGGACCTTGAACAGGCAACTAACTCCTCTTTCAAAACCATGCTATGTGCTCGCGACTGGTCCCTTTCTTCCTTTCGCAACTTGAGTTCACTATTGCTACCCCATAGAGCTCCGCGAAATTTGTTCCGGCCATACTCTTCCTTGCGAGCCCTCTTGGTCTCTTGTTCAAGGGCTCTTGCGGTAATTGCATTCTCTTCCCGTAACCCGGCACACTCCTTTCGAACGTGTGTAGCGGCCAACTTGAACTTCTCCTTGGCAAGTTTTGCCTTTCCTAACTCGCTTTTGAGAGCTTGGACTTCTTCGTCCTCTTCCGGTGCTTCAAAACTCTCTTTGCTGACGACTTTTAACTTGGCGAGCCAATCTAAACCTCGTATATGAACTTTCAGCCATTCGTGGTACCTACCAATGATGTCATTACGAATGCCTCTAAGCTCTTGATCTTTCTTTAACGGGGTTTCCCACGCCTTATGGATTCTTTGTATAGTCTTGGAATTTTGTGCGTCGAAATCCCTCACAAGGAAAGGAGACATGCTTTCTTCCGTCGGTGCTCCCCTCATGGGGTACCCTAGTTGTCTTATAGCGAGCGCGGGATTGTAGTTAATACAACCCCTCGTTCCTACCAGCGGAATGTTTGGGTATCTTCCACATGAGAAAAGGACTCCTTCTTTTCCTTCCTTCCATCGGGGGAACCAACTGATTGTTCTACCTCCTATCCCGGCCAAGAGCTGGTCCCAATCTATTCTCCTTTTTTCAGTACACGAGCGATGGCTCAGGAGCGGACATGGATGTCTTGTGTCTTGTTGGAACAAGTGTGAAACCAACCAAACACAGAGGGCGGGTAAGCAACAGATGATCCGTGCGCTACTCTTTTCGCACCTTCGGTCAAATGTGTCAAATAGATCTGCCAAGACAGCTACCACCGGACTTTCCTTGCTATGGTGGTAGGCAAGGAAAGCGTCGATTGCTGCTAGGTCTACCAAACCATCCACGTTTGGAAAGAGGACGACCCCAAAAATTAGCAAAGCTAACACATCCATAAACGGGACCCAGTCTCCTTGATTGGCCATACCCCTCGCCTTGTCTTCTAGGTACTTCTGTGGTAGGCCCGCTATGCCGTTCCGAGTCTGTTTTATGCGGTCCAAACCTCTTGCTGAATCCTTGACCACAGTTGCAATTCTGCTCAAAGAGGGGAGATACCCGGAGGAAAGATATGGTTTTCTTCCCCCGAGAGGACATCCTAGAATTTCCTCAAATTCTTCAATGGTTGGTACTAATTGGAAGTCTGCGAATGTGAAGCACCTCAAAGGCTGGTCGTAGTATTGGGTAAGTGATGCAATGGCTTCTATGGACACCTCTGCTATGGTCAACTCTAAGATCTTTCCGTAAGTCTTGCGGAAGGCTTGCATTTGGAGGGGTTCCATCAACCGCCCTAATTCCTTGATGCTGGTGGTATCTAGGCTTTTGACCTTGACTTGGTAGAACCTCTTGCCGGTTTGATTTGTTCCCATGCTTACTAAAGTGAGACAAAAGCTGGTGCAAATCAAAACTCCGATATCTCATGGGTGGGATGGATGAATGCATGATGGAATGCATATGACACAGATGCAATCTAGGAATGCGGGGGTCCGGGGAATTTGTCCCCTTCTTAGATACGACGTCTAGGGGTAGCGAAATGCCCCAACGCACGTTTTTAAGAAGGCGACACGGACCCTCCGTTGGTTTGTTTACAGTAGGGATCAAGACAGAACCCATATGCAATGCCTATGCAAAAGACACAATGCGGGAATGTGCACAGTATGACAATATTTACCGAACATAAGCAAAAGGGTATATGATACTCATGCATGGCAGTGTGAAAAATGGCACGCAGCGTGTTTGCTTCGTGCCCCTATTTAAGGGACCTATAAGGGAGAGAACTAACTAGGCTTTTAGCAATAATCCCCAAGGTAGTTATATCTCTCTTGATGGTTTCTAGAGGTATCATCCCCTTTGAAGAACATATTGTAGCAGTAGGGACTACTAGCAACAATAGGTTTTCAAAGAGAAAAGCTCTAGATGAGGGTTCACTGTAATCAAGCAAGTCGGAGACCTAGCATGATCACAGATTCACCTCCACTCCTTATGCTCCCATGAACCCGGGTATAGGGCCCTTTTTCACTCACAGTGTGTGCAAATAGTGTTGGTGTTTGTGTGCATCAAATGAATAAATATTTACTTCGTGCATACATTTTTAAAACACACTAAAAGCATCAAAAGAGTTTATATATACAAGAACATAAGGAAAAAAGACAAAAGGGAAGTCATAGTAAGGGAAGCACACTGATTGATTGGCCTAACTCTCTAACAGTAGTCCCCAGTGGAGTCGCCAACTGTCGCAACCTACCCTTCGGCGGGAGGGCGACGCGTGACTCGCGGGATGCATGTTCCATGAAAGGAATACGCACGGAGTCGCCACCAACGTTTATTTGAGGAAAACGTCGGAAAAACCGGAAAAGACGCGATCTACGAACTTTTAAGTGAAAGGTTCGGGAGTTGTATTTACGCACGGGGAAGGTATTAGCACCCCATACGTCCGCCCCAAGGGACGGCAGCCTTTAATCGAATGTGCAAACATGACTTTGATTTTTTATGTTCCCTTTTTATGTCTCTATATCCTTTATACCCTTTTTATATTTTCTCTTTTTGTGGTCGACAAGGGTGTTTCCCTTTGCTCCTACGTATTCCTCAATTTGGGATGAGAAAATCAGACCTACGTAGTTCTTTCTTATCAAGTGATTCTTTTTACTTTAAGAGGTGATCATTTTAAAGCGTTGGACCTTAAAAATGATCCATTTTACTTAGTGAGAAAATGAAATGACAAACTTCAAAAGCCTATTTTTATGGACGAGCTTGACTAGGCGAATTGATTTTAGCCTTTAGTTTCACTTTAGTTATTAATCAATTCGATTAAGAATGAGAAATCCCAAAGAGAAAACGTCCGATTGATTTTTCGCTTTATTTTACTAAAAGATGTCTTTTTGATTATTATATTATTTTTTACCTCTTTTTGATTTCCAACGTGGTTACGGCACGACCGAACGGTCGGAATTTATTTTAACCGAAGTTAATGGATAATACAATTCAAACGTTCGGTGAAAATTTATTTTATTTTTAAGTTAAGCGAGAAATGACTTAAGTAAAATGGCTTAAGCACGTCAACAGGGGGTATAAAAAGTAAACAAAACGAGAATAAAAATGCACGAAACACAATGTGGACCACTACGGGTACATAGAATGAATCGAAAAGCTTGGTTCGAGGTACTTACCCGTTGAAGATCGAAGAACGATGAAGAACGAATGAAGAACGTCGAAGAACGGTTGAAACCTTTGCGAAATTCTTCACGGAAAACGTTACGGAAACGTTTCGGAAGCGCCTCGGCTTAGATTTTCTTCACGGAAACGATTTTTCCAAGCAAATTCGAAAGAGAGAGAAGTGCCAAAGGGGCTGAACCCCTTCCTTCTTCACTTCCTCCCCTATTTATAGCAAAATAGGGGAGGTGGTTGCCGCCCAGCTCGCCCAGGCGAGCCAGGTTGCTTCCTCCAGAAGCAACAGCCTTCTGGAGGAATATTCTAGAGGGCCCAAGTGGGCCTGGGTGCTATTTGCACCCCCATGTTTACTAAGTACACCCCCTCTGCTTTTTTTGGTGATTCTTTTTTCGTAAAGTTACGGAAACTTACGAATTTCGTAACGATACTTGTTTTCTTTCCGTAATGTTACGGAACCTTGCGGATTACATAATCATCCCCTTTTTGACTTACGGAATGTTACGGAACCTCACTTAATTATGCAACGATGCTTCCATTTGATTTCCGGTGTGTCACGGAAACTTACGAATTGTGCATCAATATTTTTTTGGTTTTTCGGCATGTCCTGGAATTTCACAAATTGCCTAATGATGGGTACCAAGCACCTCACAAGGACCAAAGAAAGGTCGCATGTCATCAAGCAAAGGTCCCCGGACGAAATTAGGGTATGACAAGAGTAATAAGCAGCGAAAATAAATTTTTCCAAACTTGCAAGAACCTGTGAGGAGTACCAATGAAATATAGAGCGCAAAATAGAAATTAAGAAAAAACAGAGACACAATTTGTTTAACGTGGAAAACCCCCCAATGCAAGGGTAAAAACCATGGGTCGTCCAGACCAAAAAATTAACTCTACTATAATCAATGAAGATATAAGAGAATCTCCAACAGGTGCACTAAAATATGCTACAAATAGTCAAATCAAAACAAACCCCAAATTGGTACAATAGAGACAAGAAGATAAAATTCCAAAATATAGAACAAATAATACGAAACACTTATCTCTCTCTACATATATCATTTTCCTGATCCAACCCAACAATTTGAAGTATCACACACGTAGAGCTTGTTGTCCAAAAAATCAGCCCGATCCAATGGTTAACGAATTTGTAGTTGTAATCTGAAAAGTGCTCTCTAGTGGATATGCAATAATCACCGATTTTCTTTCTCCTTCTTTCTCTCTCAATGATTTATAACTCTTTTTTCCTCTCAAATGAGTCCCTTTCATTGTATGTCACTCTCTAATTTGACCCCTCTCCACTTAAATAAGTGAGATATACGAGCCTTCTTATTTGGGTCTTTACTCCAAATAGGAAGAGAGCCTAAAAAAAACCCAACAAATTTCCCCTTCACAACTATGTGGAGGTGATAGCCAAACTGACGATCTCAAAGCAAGCTTCAAACTTCCTTCTTAGTAATGCCTTACTCATCATAACAGCACCACTAAAGGATTTCACCTTCAAAGGGCCACAAACATCTGAATGCATCAATTCAAGCAACTCAGATTTTCTGAAGGGAGGATGCTTCTTGAAGGATACTCTGGTTTCCTTACCAACCATGCAACGAGAATATTTCTCCAAATTTGTATTCTTTAATCCTGAAAGCATATCCTTCTTGGCTAAATAATTCAACCCCTTCTCACTCATATGACTAAGCCTTCGGTGCCACAAAGATGCCTCTATATCCATAGCATTCACATGGTCTCTAGCAACCAAAGCTTTTTCCCAATACAACTTTGAAATTTTCTCCCCCTTGGCGACAACTAGATTACCTTTGGTGAATTTCCACTTTTCAGAACCAAAGTGGATCATAACTAGCATCATCAAGTACATGCGCAAAGATCAAATTAAAGTGGACATCTGGAGCATGTTTCATTCCTTTAAGTAGCAACTGCATTCTCATATTGGTTTGCAAACAAACATCACCAACACCGATCACCTTGGACACGCCATCATTACCCATCTTCAAGACTCCAAAATCACCTGGAGTGTAAGATTTGAAGAACTCCTTCCTGGCTGTAACATGAAGTGTAGCACCACTATCAATTATCCACATGCTCTCATCAGATACAAGATTAAGTGAATTAGGGTCATGGAGAATAACAAGATCATCATTGGTAGCAGTAGTCACATGGTCATCATCATGATCCTTTTTTTTGCTTACCCTTCTTGTCTTTACTCTCATTCTTCCATAGAAAACAATTCCTCTGGATATGCCATGTTTTGTGACAATAATGACACTCAACATTCTTGTACCAAGACCTAAACTTGCTTTTGCTCTTGTCTCTATCACCCTTCATATGTGCCTCCGTTGTTCAAGCAAGTAGAAAAAACAATCCCTTAACCAATAGCTCTGATACCACTTTGATGGAGAAAATAGGCCAATACAATAACAAACTCTATAACAGAGTAATAAGCAGCGAAAATAAATTTCCCAAAACTTGCAAGAACCTATGAGGAGCACCAATGAAATATAGAGCGCATAATAGAAATTAAGGAAAAACAGAGACACAATTTGTTTAACGTGGAAAACCCCTCAATGCAAGGGTAAAAATCATGGGTCGTCCAGACCAAAGAAATAACTCTACTATAACCAATGAAGATACAAGAGAACCTCCAACAAGTGCATTAAAACATGCTACAAACAGTCAAATCAAAACAAATCCCCAATTGGTACAATAGAGACAAGAAGATAAAACTTCAAAATATAGAGCAGATAATGTGAAATACTTATCTCTCTTTACAGATATCTTTTTCCCGATCCAACTGGACAATTTGAAGTATCACATGCGTAGAACCTAATTTCCAAAAATCAGTCCGATCCAATGGTGAACAAATCTACAGTTGCAATTTGAAAAATACTCTTTAGTGGGTATTAGAAAATCACAATGATTTTCTCTCTCCTTCTTTCTCTCTCAATTATTTGTAACTATTTTTTCCTCTCTAATTGTTGGAGTACAAGTGTGAGGTAAAGTTCCACACCGGGTAGAAGTGGAAAAGTTGAGCACCATGTAAGTGGGGAGAAGACCTATAAACCTGAGCCTTAAGGTTTTAGGTTAAAGTGTGGCGGTAATTAAGTTCCCTTATATGGTTGTTCATAACTCATTGGTGTAAATCTTTTGGTGTTTACTCCCCTCGAATTCCCCAACAAGATGCTCATCACAAATGAATCGAATCACATGTGGTTGTTCTATTTAACACAACCATGTTTCACTAGAATGTGTAGTCCCTTGAACAGGAATTTTCTCGTTGCCTCGAAAGCATTGTTGAATATGGATGCATGATTTGCAACAAGCATTCCAAAAAAGGATGCATGGAAGAAGCAACAGGTAACATTCAATTTTACCATCACTTCTGGTTTTGGATAGACAGTCCAATCATCTCTTTACAAGATGCAATTAATATTGTTATAGTAAATTCTACTTTGTCTGAATAAGGTGAAAAAATATGCTCATGGTCTTTATTATTTTTTTAAAAGATTCAATATTGTTATAGTAATTTCTAGCTAGTTATTTTGCCCTAGACATTATTTTATACTTGTCATTTAATTTTTTAATTTGTCTTTTGCTCTTCGCATAATAGTTCTTCATCTTCCCATCTCTTTCTCTCTCTTTTTGTAGTGTAGAACCCAGGAACTAACATATTGTTGTGTCTGTGCTACTAGGCGGACCACCAATACAAGCATGATGAATGTTGTTGGTTGATGTGGCCACCACACATTTCAGGTATTATTCCAGCAAGTATAATACCAAGGTGGTTCAATATTCAGCATGTGGGCAAGGATAGTTTCATAAACATAAAAGACGCATCTCACATTATGCAACATGACAATAATTGGATAGGCGTTGTGTGTAAAGGGAATGGGTCCTCCAAAACTGGACGAAAATTCATGGAGTATATTCACCTTCATTTTGGTGCAGTTCTAGTCACGGATGAATCGGATCACTTGCTGCTATTCTATCTAAATCGACTCCATTTCATTAAAATCATAAATTGCTCATAAATAAAATCAGATTTTAGTTATATATCAATAATTTTTACCTCAAAATAATCTTTAAGACCACCAATTGTTTTCCTGGCTATATTATGCAGAAAATCCTCTGATATTCTTAATGCAGTAAAGTCAGTTATCTAACTCAGACCTTGAGAGGGTGACTCAAGCATTCTTGAAAAAACATGCACAAATTAAATTAGGCAATATAAAACATTGTCATTACTCTGCACAGATGTATTTTTGAAGACATTACCTTATTGTTAACTCCTTTACCTCTTCACATTCAGCTTTGAACACAACTCTTGTTCCACAAATACAATTTTGAAGATGTATTTTGTCTACAAATAACAAATTTTAAATGTTGTCATAAATAGAAGATAATAGTTTGCATATTTAATTTCACAATAACTCTTTTACAATTAGAAGACATAATTCAAATATCTTGGACACCCTTCACTTTGGCTAGATATTACAACAACATTTTTGATTACTCTAGATGCAAGAAATGCATTAAGTTCATCCACAAGTGGACCAAATAAAGTACACTTTAGGATAAATCTGTTTTTCAAAAAACATGACAAACAAGAAATACTTATCACCTAATAGAAAGAGTAAAATATCATAAAATAGAATAGAATTGTAAATAGCAACAGTAAAATACCACTTACCCATCATCCTCTATTTGGATGACATTCATTTTTGTTCTCTTTCTGTTTCTTTCATTTTTTTTCTTTTAGTCTCAACACCTATCAAAATACTCATGACATCTACACAAATGAAACATTTAGTTTAATTATTTAAAATTGACATCAAATGAAAATAGCAGTTTGAATGTTTGCATTTAAGAAAAACATTACCAACTAAATAATTAGTGTCATAACCACCACAAACAATATATCTTTATAGGTACAAAATAATACACAAAGTCTAGAACACTTGCATTGTCCACCAATGCAACCTTAGTGGAGTACTGAAACACAATTTTATACTTGTGGTGGGTGGTTCTATATATACCTCCATTCTCAACAATACCAAAAAATTGAATAGAGTACACTTTTCCCTCTTGTAAGGTTTTCTCAAACTTATAAATGAGAGTTCGCTTCACAGAAACATGGACTCTATCTCCCTACATTCAAAATAGACATTAAAATTTTTACAATATTATAAATATCATAATTGAAAAAAATTCTAATTTTTGAAATGAACATAACTTTGAGTCCACCAGCACCATCTCCTCTCCATGGAAAAAATGGTATTTTGCTGCTAGATGTTTGTTTATTAGTTGAAACATTTGATACCATCTACAAAAGAACAACCCTAACCATGATTCTCCAACTCTCTTTCTTAGCATTGATCTCAGCTATTGAGTTGTATTTGTTTATCATTTTATAAACTAAAAAACAACAAAGCTTATACTGAAACAAACTATAATTATAATGGAAATCAATTTTCAGCAAATTTCAATACATTCAAGAGAACTCACAAACAAATTTCTACAAACTAAAACAGAGTATATTTATACAGGAACATATAACAAAAGGACATGCTTAAAATTCAGTGGGAACACAAACCAATTTGAATTTGAAATTCAAATTAAAAGATGAACACCAATATTTACCTCTTCAATTAAACTTCTTCTGCATGCAGAAAAAGTTTACGCTACACTCCCAAAAATTACCATTTCTTGTGTGTTCTTCCACACACAAAGGGTCACCAACATGCTACCTATTACATGCTTTTGTTGCTGTTGTGCTTTCTTTTTTGACCAAACATAGTCAATAAGCTATCTCAGTTTTTGTGTGAGACCAAATTGTGTTCTGCATGCAACAGGAAGCCTTGCCATGTTGTTTTGTAGCGTGAAGGTGCAGTTGGTTTTGGTTCAATCGTAACTGTGTAGTTACTACCTGAAGAAGCAAAATAGTTGGAGGCCTTTCAATCTCCAAATGCACCAAATTGCGACACTAGTACTTCTCTTTCAAATGGGGCAATTTTTGGATCATCATATGTTAGTATTATAGATACCATATAAAAAAATATACTTGTATAATGTTAAATATTGTATAAATAGTAAATGAGACTTGAACAACAACTAATTATTGATGGAAACTTCAACTTAATCTTAGCCATTGATAAGATATAATAAAATTTAATAGACTTAGTTTTAATTAATAAGGAATTAAATGTTTCAAATGAACATTATTCATTATACAATTTTGATTATTCTATGTTAATTTTGTTATTAAATAAGAAAAGGAAAAATTGCACTTTTGGTCCTCCAGTTTATCTCCAATTTCGGATTTGGTCCCCCTATAATTTAATTCATAAATTTGGTCCCCCAATTTTCTAAATCCCTGCAAAATTGGTCCTGGAAGCCCGATTTAGACATTGACCATTAACTTCAGACGTTGACTACCATGTGTCAATGCCACGTGTCACTGTCACGTGTCAATTCCATGTGTCAATGCCACGTGCCAATGTCTGAGTGGTTTCCTGTAAAGACTTCATTTTTTGTAGGTAAAATTGTACTTTTGGTCTCCCAGTTTTATTCCAATTTTGATTTTGGTCCCCTTATAATTTAATTCACACATTTGGTCCCCAAGTTTTATAAATCCCTTTATAAATTCAGCCAAATTTCATTACTGGAGAAGTTGTATTTTAAATTTCAAACAAAAATACTATTGTCATACATAGGCCACTTAAGCAGTCGTATACACGTAATATCGCATGGGGGAGCAAAAAAAGAAAAAAAAGAGGGAGTTATTACAGAACCTGTTAAAGTAAGAGATCTGAAAATTTCAGACCTAGGTTGGGATTCATGTGCCACTTTCCCAAGTTGAACAACCCCGAAAGTGGGAGAGAGACAAAGAGTGATTTTTCTATGGATTCCAAGTGAGTGAAAAACTTGCGATGAAAAAGAAATTCGAGATTTATCAAGACCTACTTTGTCTCTAGCACCAGTGGCTAAACCATTCAAAAGATCAATTTTGCAGGAACAATTTATAAAGGGATTTATAAAACTGGGGGACCAAATGTGTGAATTAAACTATATGGGGACCAAAATCGAAATTGGAGTAAAACTGAGGGACGAAAAGTGTAATTTTACCTACAAAAAATTAACCCTTTACGGGGAACCACTCAGACGTTAACACGTGGCATTGACATGTGGCGTTGACACGTGACAGTCAACGTCTGAGGTTAATGGTCAACGTCCAAATCGGGCTTTCAGGACCAATTTTACAGAAATTTATAAAATTGGGGACTAAATTTGTAAATTAAATTATAGGGGGACCAAATTTGTAATTAGAGATAAAATGAGGGACCAATTTTGCAATTTTGCCAATAAGAAATAATGATATATATATATATATATATATATATATATATATATTAAAATATCAATTAATTAATATTATAATACATAGATAATGAAATATATCTTTAATTATTATCACTCATAATAAATATGTTAAAATTAAAAATAATTATATATATTTTTCATGTTATCTGTTATTTTTACAATAGACATAGTTTCTATTAATTATATAAACATAAAACATACATGCTAACATGATATTATATTATATTTAAATTTTTATTTATAATTTTCATACGAGTGTTGCATCACTAGCTATTATTATTAGAAAAACACATAACTCACACGAATTTGAAATACTATTATTTTTTTTAAAATAGCATCCACAATTTTATTTCAATTATGTATGATATATTTATAGATATTTTAAAAATATTTTTTTACGTTCAGACATTCTTAAAATATATTATGATTAAGTAATAATTAAATTAATATATACTAATTATAATATAATATTATATTTTACACTTAAATATATTTTTTATCCTAATAAATACCTAATATTATGTTTGTTCCCGCATAAATTTTTGTTTTAAATTTAGTCTCTAATAAAATAATAATATTATTTTAGTCCTTGATAAATTAATGTTTACTCTTAATAAATTAACAGATTTTGGTTTATTTCTTACTAATAACAAATGAAATGTTTTTGCAAAAGAACAAATATGAAACTAAATAATTTATCAAAATTAAAAAAAACATAAAAAAAGAAAATTATTATTTTATTAAAGAAACACAATAAAAAAATGTATTGAGTAATTTATAATTTGACTTGTGGTAACTTAGTTTTCACAGAGAATAAGCTCCCTAGAAAGTGTGAAGAAGCTTCGGAAAGGAAGAGACGTTCACCTTTTGCTATATTTTAAAATTGACTTGTCTTGATTTGAGGGTTGACTTATATTTTATTTCAACAAGTTTTCTTCCACTTTTGTCAATTGCAATAAGTGGCTTCTTCATCTCACGCGATGGCGAAGTATGATGCGTTTTTGAGCTTCCGTGGTTCAGAGACACGCCACCATATAGCTGCTTCTCTCTACAAAGCTCTCCTAAGAGAAGGCGTTCATGCCTTCACAGATGATCAAAGTCTCAACAGAGGCGAACAAATACAACCCGCGCTGTTTAATGCTATTGAAGGGTCTCGTGTTTTCTATGTGGTCATCTCCAAGGGCTATGCTTCCTCTATTTGGTGCTTGCAAGAACTAGCACGGATCTGCTACTGCGTTGAAACTTCGGCCAGACGTGTTCTGCCTATTTTTTATGATGTTGATCCATCAGAGGTGCGAAAACAGATTGGATGTTTTGGGAAAGCCTTTGCGAAACACGAAGAAAGACTCAGAGGAGATAAAGAGACGATGGAGGAAGTGCAGAGATGGAGAGAAGCTCTCACACGTGTGGCCAATCGATCTGGTTGGGTTATTGGAAATGAGTCAGTAATCCTCTCTCATTTCATGCTGAATAATCATTTATTATCTATATCTGCTCTTAGTCATATTTCTTTTTTTAAAAAAAATCTTTTCAGGTCATACTGTGTACACATTCCAGAAATGGTTCGAAAGGTAACAAATATATTAAATTTGGTCCCACATTTTCAAGTCTTCCAAATGATATAATCTGGTTAGGATGGAATTTCGAGTTAAAGAATAAGCAAAGATTTTACATTTTGGGTTGGTTAATGATGTTCAAGTTCTCGGAATTTCTGAAATAGGAAAGATAACTATGGGTCTTGCTTTATGTGAAAGAATATCTCATCAATGATATTTTTGCTGTTTTATTGAGGGTGTAAGCTAGTTTTGTCAAAAATGCTAAGTATATTGGAAAGCTGCAACGAGAAAAAAAAAAAAAAGCCTAAACTGAAAAGGGATGTTATATATGGTTATGTTAGCTTGGGAGAAAGCAAATTTGGAAAATAACGTGTGAGTGCAATCATATCAACTTCATATATATGGTTATGTTAGCTTGGGAGAAAGCAAAGTTGAGTAATTAACTAACCTAATATTTCTTCACTGTCCACTTCGTTTGTATCCAGAAACACTTGTCCCTGCTTCCTTCAACTTCTGGAATTGCATTGGCTTCTAGCACCATCATGCATGCAATAAGGACATATGATGTGTTTGTGAGCTTCCGCGGTTTAGACACACGCAACAATTTCGCTGCTCTTCTTCTTCAAGCCCTCCATAGGAATGGCATTGATGCCTTCAACGATAATGTACATGTCATGAAAGGTGAATTCATTGAATCCGAGCTGTATAAGGCCATTGATGGGTCTCGCAATTTCATTGTGGTCTTCTCAAGGAACTATGCTTCCTCAACTTGGTGCTTGCGCGAACTAGCATGGATCTGCAAGAACATTGAAACATCAACAAGACGAATTCTGCCCATTTTTTATGTTGTTGATCCATTAAAGGTGCAAAAGCAGAGTGGATGTTATGAGAAAGCCTTTATGGATCACGAAGAAAGATTCAGAGGAGCAAAAGAGAGGGAGCAAGTATGGAGATGGAGAAAAGCTCTGAAACAAGTGTCACATCTCCCTTGTTTGCATATCCAAAATGAGTAAGTAATCCTCTCTCATTTCACAAGAGAAATTCATTTCTTACATATATATGCACCAAGTTATCTACATGTGCATGTATTTCCTCGCTTCTCAGTCATGCAGTTTTCTTGAATTTACTATCCCTTTCTAAACTAGACTTGAGAGATATTGAAGAGGTAACATGTTACACATGTTTAATACAAATAGTATTTTATAACAGAAGAAATACTGTTATTATGTAAATAGTATTTTAAAACATGTACATTTTGTTTTGGTTTGCTAGGGTGATGATTTGGAATTCTTCATTCTCTTTAATTTTTCAGGCTACAACATTTACAACAGGTAGAGATCGAAGAAATTCTTCAAGAGATAATAAATAGATTGAATTCCAAATCTTCAAGTCTTCCAGATGATGATCTAGTTGAGATGAAATCTATTGTCAAATAAGTGTACTTGCACAAAATTATTGTTTTGGTTGTCATAGGATACTTGTGTTAGATATCATTCTTTTTCTTTTGGATGTAATGTTTGCATAGGATGATACAATTTCTGATCCTTTTTATGAAACTTAAACAAAGCCTGTGAATTTTATGTCTAATAAGCTTTTTCTTATTTGAATCAATTTATTAATGTATAATATTACGATCATTAACTCTACATGACAGCATGAAGAGAACTTGAAACAAAAGGATTCTTCATTTGAGCCAATCTGATGAAGTCATCTCTGTTTCCTACTTTCACGTAATCTGTTTCAGATTTTTATCTGAACAGACTATGCCCTGTTCTTTGACTCTTACATTTGAGGGCTTGACTAGTATTTTCACGAAGACTGTTACTGGACAAATTGCCTTCATGTGAACAACTTCATCAAAGACATGTTCAGATTCAAAACTTAGAAGCTTCTTGTTATTTTTGTTACTCGAGAAGGAAACCACGCAATACTTATTTCTCATGTGTGCTGAGACTATTCAGATCGATGCTTTTCTTTCCTTCGTGGTTTCTTCGGTAGCTCGACTAGTGTCTCTCTGACATGCCACTGTCGCCATCGACGCTTACTCTAACTGGTGCTTCTCTCATCCGTCACTTCGCCAAAGCCTCCCTCTATCGTCGCGCGCGTGTCGGTTTCAGGATCTACAATAGTGTGAAAGTTTTTTCTAATCTATGCTCCAGTTGGGTTTCTGTGTTTGGGGTTATGGGTTCTTTTTTAATTTGGATTCGTATGTGATTTTTAGCTTTTGACTACCGACATCTCTATCATATTCTCCTATTCTTTGTGTTACTGAAATCTTGATTGAAGATGAATATGATTCTTTTGTGACGTTTCACTGTCTCTTTTTGAAATCGTGATATTGAATACAATTTAAGGACTTGAGAGTCCGGAGGAAGTGAAAGAAATTATTCAGGGATTGTTTTGTGTCAAATTTCGGTTGAGAAAACATGGGTGAGTACAGGAGGAAGAGAATATTTTCCTTTATCTTCAACCTATCTCAAGCAACATGGGTCCTTGATTTTTTTCCTTATGGTTTTTCTACGTACAACTTGAAAATAATTTCTAAATTTTACTGATATGTGCTTGCTATATTTCATTTTGTTTTTTTTTCATCATTTTTTTCCATTTTAATGACTATTTCCTCTTATATCCTAAGACTTGGTGCCAGACCACCCTCATTCAATGCAAAATCTTGAGGCTTTAATCATTGGGCATCTTTTATCTCTAGGTAAAAAGGTTTT
Source organism: Glycine soja (assembly GCF_004193775.1). Taxonomy (NCBI): domain Eukaryota; kingdom Viridiplantae; phylum Streptophyta; class Magnoliopsida; order Fabales; family Fabaceae; genus Glycine; species Glycine soja. The sequence continues at coordinate 18,411 of NW_021144396.1, forward strand.
TACTGTTTTTACATGTTATATCCAGACCGTGGATTTGATTACATTTCAATAAAAATCGCTTTGGCTCTCTACAATCTTAACAGGACAAACTCATATGCATTTGTTGACAGTTGTATGTCTATATTAAGAATTAATTAGACAGTTGGATGTTTATTTTTCTAGAAGATTGAATAATTAGGATCAAAATCAGATTATTATCAAATTTCTCTGATTCGATCTGCTCCCTTTTTATTCACTTTCCTTTCTGCATTTATCATGTAATTGACAGTTTTGCCTATATATGTAAATCTTTTATTTCTGAATAATATAAAAGAATTATTCTTCCTTTCCTATTGTTTTTCTCCCCAACAGTCCCTAAAATCACATGGTATTAGAGCTTCGACTCTGATCCTGTGGTATCCAGTCATGGAAAAAAACGTTGTGGCTAGAGAAAATTTCTCCGCCACTTCTACGAATTCTGGTGGTAATGAAACTGTTAGGAGGGAGGAATCTAGGAGGAAAATCATGCTGCAAAACTCTGATGGTATAAGGATGCAAGAAGCTGAAAGTTTAGCACTGGTTGCAAGGGGACACAAACCAGAAGTAGAAAAAAAGTAGCGACCTTGGTGTGATCATTGTAGAAGACAATGACACACTAAGGAAACCTACTGGAAACTCCATGGAAAACCAGCCAACTCAAAAAAGAAACCAACTGGAGAGGGTTGGGATTTCCAAACCTCAAATGCTGAAAATGTGGAGCAGAAAAGACAACTCTGAGTCATCTCCGTTCACTAAGGAACAACTAGAGCACTTGTATAAACTCTTTACCACAAAAATATCAGTGACACCATCCTCTTCTTTGGCTCAAAAAGGTATCTCTTTCTCTGCTGCTTTCCTTAGTTCCAAACCTGATTCCAAAGCTCCATGGATCATCGATTCTAGAGCCTCTGACCATATGACAAACTGTTCAAAATTATTTTCCACATATTGTCCTTGTGCACATGGAATAGAGACTCTATTACATGAATGGTTAGATGGAGGGGGCATCATCATCATAACTTCTAGGGATGAATACATATTAAGGACACATGGAATAAATAATGTTTACCAAATCCAACCATTGAATTGGGACAATGTTGTTTAGTTATTTTGCATTTACGTTTTCAAATGTAACTATATTATGAATGATTATGAAAAGTTGACACAAGATGAACTATTACATGCTCAAGGCCATTTCTTAGCAATTGAGGAAATTAATTGTTTGGTCAAAATCTTTCACAGTGGATAAGTACATTGGATAGGCTAAGAGATAATAAAAGTAGAAATATTATGAATGTGTTACAAATAAGTTATGATGATTCCGAAGAAAAAGACTGAAAATAGAATTTGTTTTCAAGTTATATATATGTGCTTAAAAAAATAGATTGTTTCAGATTTTGATCCAAAGAGCCATTGCCGAGCCTTTGTCATATGATGGCTTGACTAGTCTCAAAGATTTTGATTCACGAAAAAATAATATGCCAAAAACTGACATTACCCAACATTATTTGATGCAATGTTTTGAAAACTAGATTGAAGATTGAACAAACAATGGTTTTTATTTTCATACAAAGTATAATGTTGAAAAAAATTATGGCAAACTGAAAAAATTACTGGTTGAGTCGCGAACAATGTCGCTTTCTTTAAGACGTTTCGCAGCACTGCCAAAAATTGTGCAAGCAGACTATCAACCACGAAGTCCCAAAGATAAAATAGCCTAGATCACTGTATAAGATTCCCACTGCATTGAGGGAACCTTTCTAGAATTACACCCTCTTGTGTGACTTGAAAAGTCACTCTAAAGTCAGATGAAAATATGACTTGAAAAGTCACTCTAATAGCCAACCGAAAATATGCCCTGAAAAGTCACTCTAATAACCAACCGAAAATTTAGTGCGACAAAAAGAAAGAGGGAGAAGTTTTTCGAAAATGCATCGGCTGAGATTTGGGAGGGAGAAAGAAAAGTTGAGGAAATGCTTCTCAATTGGGACAAGAAAAAATTAAGAAATGGGCTCTCTATATATAGGGAATGAAACACTATTCAAGTGTTTATCCTGGGAGATGTGGAACTTGAAGCCTTTTTTTTTTTTCAAACTTTCACCCATTGTCTCCTTTGTTCTAACAATCCCCCACTTGAAATTTGAAAAGAAGATTTTCGAGGATTTCATAAAATTATGCATAAAAAAAGGTGTTATACAACTTGAACCTTTGCATAGTGAGTAAGATTCAGATTTTACTAGAGTGACTCAAAGTCTTGAACTCTATCTCCGACATCAAACCACACGCAACCTTTTCATAGGTGTATTCTATAAAGCCCGTGCGTTAAAGGCCATGCACGTCTATCCCGGTATAGTGAATGCTCTAGAAATTTTTGCCCAAAATTTCATATGAAGAGGCCCCCACTTCCACATTCACATAGGTGAGTCTATCAAGAGTACTCCTGTAGCCTAGGTACTCCACTCAACATAGAGTATATATCTCATTAAGAATTAAGAATTAAGACTTTTTTCATAACTCATCCTCTTGTTACTTCAGGAATCATGCTGCTTTCACTTATAACAACATGTTCATCTCATATCACTTCATAACTTGTTATTACCCATTGAACCTAGTTCTTGGGATCTCCAGTCATTTAGGTCGGGTTACCATCATGAATGATCATTGCAGTAAGGGCAATAGTCCTATTCTTTTAGAAGTGTTATGGACTTTCTCTCTAGCTAATCCTTTCGTCAAAGGATCTGCTAAATTATCATTAGTGCGTACGTGATCCACTCTAATAGCTCCTATTGAGAGTAATTCTCTAATAGTACTATGCTTACGACGTATCTATCGTTTCTTACCATTGTAATAACAGTTCTCAATCTTTGCAATAGTCGCGGTACTATCGCAATGGATCAACACAGCTGGTATCGGTCTTTCCCATAAAGGAATCTCTGCAAGTAAGTTTCTCAGCCAACTTGCTTCCTCACTAGCAGTTGCTAGTGCTATCATCTCAGATTCCATAGTGGACTAAGCTAAGATAGTCTGTTTCTTTGACTTCCAAGAAATAGCCCCACCAGCTATACTAAATATACAGTCGCTGGTTGCTTTGGAATCATCTGAAAGAGTGTTCCAATCTGCATCGCTGTATCCTTCAAGTACAGCGGGAAACCTTTTATAATGTAATCCAATGTTTATGGTTCTTTTAAGGTACCTCATTACCCTTCCAATAGCATGCCAATACTCCTTACTAGGTTTACTGGTAAACCTGCATAATAATCCCACAACATAGGCTATGTCGGGTCTAGTACAATCAGTGGCATACCTAAGGCTGCCAATGATACTTGCATACTCAGTTTGTCGTATACCTTCACCAGTGTTCTTAAACAGTTTTACATTTGGATCATATGGTGTACTAGCAGGTTTACAGTCAAAGTAGTCATATTTCTTTAAGATTTTCTCAATGTAGTGAGATTGATCTAGAGAAATTCCCTCTTTTGACCTAGTAATCTTAATACCAAGGATTATACTTGCTTCTCTAAGGTCTTTCATATCATAGTTGTTACACAACAATGATTTCACATCGTTCACTACATGAATATTTGAACCAAATATGAGAAGGTAATCTACATATAGACATATGATAGTGCAAATATTATTTATAGATTTATAGTAAATGCATTTGTCACTTTTATTTACCTCAAATCCATTCAAGACTATCAAGTTATCAAACTTTTCATGCCACTGCTTAGGTGCTTGTTTTAGACCATACAAAGACTTATCTAACTTGTAGACTTTATCTTCTTGTCCATGAATCACAAACCCTTCAGGTTGCTCCATATAGATTTCCTCTTCCAATTCACCATTTAAAAAAGCAGTTTTAACATTCATTTGGTGTACCACTAGACTGTGAATAGCAGCAAGTGATATTAGCACCCGAATAGATGTTATTCTAGTGACTGGTGAAAAGGTGTCGAAGAAATCCACATTCTCTCTTTGTCTAAAACCCTTGGCTACAAGGCGAGCCTTGTATTTATCCACAGTACCATCAGGTTTAAGTTTCTTTTTCAAGATCCATTTATAACCAATTGGTTTGCAACCAGGAGGCAAGTCTACTAAATGCCTTAGATTCTAAAGAATCCATCTCATCATTAATGGCTTCTTGCCACAAGTCAGCATCCAAAGAAGACAAAGCTTCTTGGAGGTTTGATGGATCCTCCTCTAATGTATAGGCCATATAATCGGGCCCATAGTCTTTAGCAATTCTTGCTCTCTTACCTCTTCGAGGCTTTATTTCTGGTTCTGGTTGTGCAAGATTTTTACTACTAATAGCAGGAAGGTGACTAGATGAAGTACCCTCACTATTCCTTAATTTAAAAGGAAATTTATTTTCATAAAAATTAACATCATTTGACTCTATGATCACTTTTGTGTTTAGGTAATAAAACCTATACACTTTGCTATTAATAGCATAACCAATGAACACACATTCATAGGCTCTACTTGCGAGTTTAACCCTCTTGGGTCTGGGATCCTTACACAGACCAGGCATCCCCAAGTTCTTAAATAGGACAAATTTGGTTGTCTTTTCTTTAATATCTCATAGGGAGATGTCTTGCTTTTTGATTTGGGGATTCTATTTAGCACATAACAAACAGTTAATAAAATTTTGCCCCACCAAAAAGATGTTGCACTAGAACTCAACATAGTAGCTACAACTAATTCTGTAAAAGTTCTGTTCTTTCTTTTAGCTTTACCGTTCATTTCAGGTGAATATGGAGCAGTCGTCTCATGTATGATTCCATGCAAATTATAAAAATCATTAAACAAACTAGAATCATACTTTGTGCCTCTATCACTTCGAAGTTTCTTAATTTTCTTATTAAATTGATTTTCAATTTCTGTTACATATAACTTAAACATGTCAAGCGCTTCACTTTTATTTTTCATAAGATATACATATGTATAATCAGAGTAGTCATCAATAAAAGTGATAAAATATCGTTTTCCATTTCTGGTCAACGTTCCATCAAATTTACATATATCAGAATGTATTAAATCCAATGGCTCAGATTCTTTAACTATTGATTTATGTGATTTCTTAGTTATTTTAGATTGACCGCAAAAAACACATTTTTCAAAGTGATTTGAAGATAGCTTTGGAGTAAAACCTAAGTTACTCATGTTAGATATGCAACGACTATTTATATGACAAAGTCTAGAATGCCAGATATTAAAATCACACAACATGTAAGCAGAAGGAGAAATTTTATTAATATCAAGATTCAATTTGAACATGCCATTAGTGGCATACCCTTTCCCTACAAATACCCTATTCTTGGTCAAAGTAAATAAATCTGCACCTATGGTCTGAGTAAACCCAGCCTTGTTGCGGTTGGGGGTATTGTTCACATTGCGGTTCTAATTCTTAAAGTTTTTGCCAGTAGGCTTCAGAACTGCACTTGTGTTCTTCCTTTTAGTGTTGTATTGAGACACAACCAACACTTCATCTTTCTGATCTTGTTTGTGTGCCTCTTCCTCAATGCGCAGACGTGTGATCAGAGACTCCAAAGAGAATTCTTTGGTCTTGTGTCTGAGAAGGTTTTTGAAATCCTTCCAGCTAGGAGGCAACTTGTCTATGATGACAGCAACCTGAAATTGCTCATCCAAAGCCATACCCTCTTATATGATATCATGAGCAATTTTTTGTATCTCATGGGATTGAGACTCTACTAATTTATCATCAGTCATTTGATACTTAAGGTAGCGACTAACAACATACTTTTTAGTCCCAGCTTCCTCAGTATCATACTTCTTTTCCAGAGCCAGCCAAACTAATTTGGCAGACTTATATGGGCTATAATAATCATAGAGATCATCAGTTAACCCATTCAGAATGAAATTCTTGCATAGGTAATCATTTTCATTCTAGAGAGCTAATTCCATAGTCATTTTATCCTTCACTTCCTTCTCAGCATCTTTAGGTATCACTGGAATATCAGTGTTCAAAACATAGACAACTTTCCTCATAGTTAAAGAAAACATCATCTTTTGTTGCCAACGTTTGAAATGATACCCTTCAAACTTAAAAGGTTTGTTGAGGTCATTGTTGTTCGAGCCAGTAATATCTATGGTAGCCATGGCAGAATCGAATTACTGGCTGAATTGAATAAATTTATGGCAAACCAAAAAAATTACTGGCTGAGTTGCGAACAATGTTGCTTTCTTCAAGACGTTTCGCGGCATTGCCAAAAATTGTGCAAGCAGACTATCAACCACGAAGTCCCCAAGATAAAACAGCCTAGATCACTGTATAAGATTCCCACTACACTGAGGGAACCTTTCTAGAATTACACCCTTTTGTATGAATTGAAAAGTCACTCTAAAGCCACCTTAAAATATGACTTGAAAATTCACTCTAATAGCCAACCGAAAATATAACTTGAAAAGTCACTCTAATAACCAATCGAAAATTTAGTGCGACAGAAAGAAAGAGGGAGAAGTTTGCCGGAAATGCATCGACTGAGATTTGGGAGGGAGAAAGCAAAGTTGAGGAAATACTTCTCAACTGGGACAAGAAAAAATGAAGAAAGAGGTTTTCTATATATAGGGAGTGAAACACTATTCAAGTGTTTATCCTGAGAGACATGAGACTTGAAGCCTTTTTTTTCTTTCAAACTTTCACCCATTGTCTCATTTGTTCTAACATATCACAATAATTTAGTTTTCTTCTTTTTTCATGTATATTGTACATAGCACAAATTGAATGTTTCAGATTTTTTTTATCTAGACAACTATCCCATGTGGTGCTCTAACATGTGGGGGTTGTACTAGTTTCAAAGTCTTAGAAAGTGAGAGGCCTAACTCAACCCCAAAAGCTAGCTCAAGGGGATGAGTATTGCCTCTTATTTATATATTCTAATTTGACTTTATTTTTAGCCGATGTGGGACTTGAGTTATTTCCAACCCAAAGATTTGTATTCTTTAAGAAAAAGAACAGAAAAAAAAGGAAGTCATGACATCAACCATGACATCAACCAATGCTCTCTCTGCTGCAATGTTTTGAAAAGCAGAACAAAGACTAAAACTAGAAGACCTCTGCATCATTGTTTGATTGGTCCAATACAGTTAAAATAAAGTCTGAATAAGTGACCCCAACATATGGCAAGTGGAGGGAGAAGCTGCCAAGAAAAAATTAGGTCAAATTATTCATTTGTTCCTATAATTTTATTATTGTTATATTTTTATCCCTATAATTTGAAAATGATTTTTTAGTCTTATAATTTATATTTAAATTTACTTTTAATTCCTATAGTTTAAAAATAATATTTTTAGTTCTTATGATTTGAAAATAGTTTTTTTAGTTCTTGTAATTTATATTTTAATTATTTTTAGTCCTTACTAAAAAATATAAAAATAATTAATTATAAATTAATTATAAATTATCAACTATTTTTTATTATAAATGTGATAAAATAGTTATAAATTACTTATTAATATTTTATAATTAATTGTAATTGATAATAGTATTCATATTTCGATAGTAAAGACTAAAAAACTTAAAATATAAAATATAAGAATTAAAAATATCACTTTCAAACTATAAAAACTAAAATAAAATTAAAATATAAGTATACCCAACATAATCTTCCTATTTTGATAATCATGTTTTTTTCCTCTTTTAAAGAAGTATATATATTATATGTTTATCTATTACTTGTGTTACGAGCATGTCAAATATCTTACTAATAAGAAATGTGTAAGCATTTTTTTTCTAATTGTAGCATCCAAGTCAACACGTATGCCTTACTCACACTGCAGTGTCAGGTGTCTTAATTTTCTTCCAAGAAATTGTGTCAATACTGAAGACTTGAGTCTAGCTGACTTGACTTAATAATAATAATTTATAACAATCTATAAGTTATTCTATTCAATGGAGAAAAAAACAGGAAAACTAAAGTAAAGTGTGAATAAGTGACGCGGTTTCTGCGGAACCCACATATGACAAGGAGGGAAAAAAGCTGTCAAGAAAAACTCCTCATTTTCACTATGCATGCTTTCTTTGCATCCATATAGCATGTATTTTAAGTTTAATAAATAAAAAAATTGGGTTAACTTTACACATTTTTTAACTATAATTTTAGGATTCGGATATTTTTATCCCTATAATTTGAAAATAGTTTTTTTAGTCTTATAATTTATATTTAAATTCATTTTTAATCTTTAAAGTTTAAAAATGATATTTTTAGTCCTTCTTTTAATACTTACAGTTTGAAAGTGATTTTTTTAATTTTTATTTTAATTATCTTTTAGTTATTATTAAAAAATATAAAAACAATTAATTTCAAATAAGTTATAAATTATGAATTATTTTTTATTACAAATATGATAAATTATTTATGAATTAATTACTAATACTTTTATACTTAATTGTAATTGATAATTGCTAATATTTTTATAATTAATTATAATTAATTATAATTAATAATATTACTCATATTTTAGTAGTAAAGACTAAAAAAATTAAAATATAAAACATAAAAACTAAAAATATCATTTTTAAAATATAAAAAATAAAATAAAATAAAAATATAAATTATAAGAACTAAAAAAATTACACCATAAATTTTTTTTCCTATTTTTAAAATTTTATTTCACTCCCAAGAAAATTAAAATATACCTCAAACAAACATTCATATGAAAAAAATATACATTATTTATTTATTTATTATTTATGAGAATTATATTAATTTTTTATAATTAATAATCTAAAAAAAACCGTTAATAATTTTAATGTTATAGACCATGAATATCAACCCTAGTCAAATTGAGGAATGACAAAACTAAGATCACATCAAATGTCTTACTAATGAGAAATATGTAAGTATTTTCTTTAATTGTAGCATCCAAGTCCACACGTATGCCTTATTCACACTGCAGTGTCTGTGTCTTAATTTTCTTCCAAGAAATTGTGTCAATACTGAAGATTTGAGTCTAGCTGACTTAATAATAATAATTTATAATTAAATATAAATGAGTCACGTCTTGAATGCCTAAAAAAACGCGTTAGCATTAATATCTATAGTCTTCACTAGAAAAAACCGGGCAATGGTAAAAAGTTAATGTGCTCATAAAGTTTTACAACAAAGATACTTAGTCCAACTTAACAGCTTATAAATTAAATTTAAGATAAAATATTAATTTTCATCTCTAATAAATATTTACCAAAGAGGTACCGGATCGCCTGTATTATTATTATTATTATTATTATTATTATTATTATTATTATTATTATTATTATTATTATTATTATTATTTACCAAAGAGGTATCGAGTCGCCTATATTATAGACAACACAAAAGTAAAAATAGTAACGTAAAAACAATAGTATAACGTAAAAGCAATAGTATGTAAAATAATATAATATAAATCAATAAAGGTGGCAGAGCTTCCTATTTAGATTATATTATATTATAACAAGTAATTAAATTAAGCAGTTAAGAATATGCAAAAAGCGGAAGATAGGATCAAATCAAATGGATATAGGACACTCTTCAAGTGGACATTGTAAAGTTATCTTATTTAAGAAAAATATAAAATATAATGATCCCAGACTCTTTTTAAAAAAAACTTAAAAAAAAAATCCTCTAGCGTTTTCCTAGATATTAAGTCGAGTACTAAAGATCTTTACTAGCCCATACCCTTTAGGTCTTACGATGATCTTTCTTTCCTCCAAGCACCAGCCTAACCATAAAGGATTTCTATTGTTCTTCAAAAACAGATATCAAGGACACACCTTTGCAGGCTTACAAAATCCTAGGTTTTTGAAAAAACAAAAAGAAAAGAAGACATAAAATTATATAGAAAATTTCAAACATAAAGTGAGTATCTGGGTTCTAAATCATATTCGCATTTTCTAAATGAATTTAGCCAGACATAGTGGATATCATACTTAGAGTTTGACAAAAAGAATAGGGGGGAAGAGGGAAGAAGATCCGAAAATGGGTTTGATATTATTGCACAAAGTACTATTACAACTATTACAAACTTTTTCCTTTCTGTTTCTCTCACTAATTTTTGTGGTGTTCACCAGCGTGCCTACAACTAAGCCCGAGAAGACCCTTTTTATAGAGAAAACTGAAAGAAAAAGAAAAAGGCCCCTTCAGTTAAGAACAGTAAAATTACTGTTCATTTACTTTGTCGCATGGCCCAAACAAAAATTTATAGATAGACCTAGTGTTAGGGTCTGTGTAATTGTAAAGATTCCTGCCTTGAATTTATAGTTGTGTTTTGGCAGGATGCCTTTGTCTTCAATTTTTTGTTGTTTTTGTAATAGTAACATCTTCTTTGTCTTAGATATTTCCAGAATAAAAAATATCTTATGAGTCTTCCATTGAGAGATCAGTGGATGGGAAAGGAGGAGTTTGTTGTCCATGACATCCATTGGCTTCGTAAATTTCTTTGTCTTTCTTCTCTTTTTGGAAGAACTGAACAAATTTGTTGTTGTGGTCAACCGAGAAAGGAATGAAGAACTTCCCATTGTATACTGGCTAGAAGAGCTTTGTGTCGTGAGTTTCTCTTACTAGGGCAAACTCTTATTTGTCCGATTCTTCGAAGAACCATTGGTACCCTTGTATTTGTGCCCTCATGAGGCTGTATTGGTATTGTGTGTTTTCCTATACATCCCAACTTTCATATTCATCATTGAACAGATAGGGAAAATTTCTATGATCCTCTGGTAAGAGTTTCATGACATGGCAGGGGTAGTTCTTAGCAGAAAAATTGCCCAGGCAGGTTATTATTTTGATTGCAATATAATCCATCATTTCTACCTATATTAGGTTTATAGCCTCATTGATGGAGGGGTTAAATCCTTCAAATCTATCTGATGGAGGAATCAAGATTAATTCCAAATATCCATAATCCAGTAGACTCTTTGTGGAAATTGCTAAATCCTCATATCCAAAGGACTTAAACTGGTCTAAGTCTAATCTGGCTTTTCTGAAAAGGAATTTTATTTTGCAAGGACAATTGGTTTTGTCTTTGCTGAATGGGATTTTATTGGTGCATACAAATTTTTGGTTGAAATAAGCATGCACGCCTACATATAGACCCGAAATTTGGGTTTGGTTGCTATGTACCTTAAACAATAAGTTCTGTATTTTCTTGAAATTGCCTAGGTTCAAGCCATTTATTGGTCCGAGAATATTTGGATTGACGGAGTCTTTATAGGTTTTATGGCTGGTCTTGGTTTGGTCAACATTTATGACTATAGTCATGTTTTCTAGCTCAAGGACCTTTTTTATTTTATTGATATTTGTAGTATTCAATTCAAGGACTTTTTCTGCTTCTTCCCTAGAATAGAATCCTTTATAAATTGGGCTTTAAATACCCTCCTTTGCAAGGCAAAGGTCTTTAAAATTGGTATAAACACCTTTATGGGGACCTGATAATAGGACAAAAGTTGTATAACCTTTTCCAAAAGGTGAGGCTTTTGTAAGGAGGGAGACTCCTTGGTTATCTGCTATTCAGAAATTGTATAAGGCACAAATTATGCTCTTTTTCACTGAACACACAAATTTCTCATTATTGTTTGTATGCTTTGGAATGTTCCAAATATTATCAATAAGACAATTGAATTTGTCATTGACAGCTTCCCTACCGGGGTAGTGAAACTCGTTTGTAAGTACAGGCAATTCCTGATTGCCAAACTTCATTTTTTGTTTTATATTTTGATATGAGACCTTACAAGGCTTCATCTTGTTGTATCCCTACAAAATGAGAAAGAATATTAGCAGCAACATTCTTAACTCCTTGTATATGTTCGAAATTTATTTTTATTCCGCTGTGATAAACATACTCTTGGAATAAAAGCCATCTTTTATGAGACTTTTTGTTAGTATTTATTTGTTGGCTACCATAGGCCACTATTGCTTCGCAGTCGGTTCTTATGGTAATTTCGCTTTTATTAATCAAGAAGAGTTTAAATCCTTCTAAAGCATTTATTATGGCGTTTACTTCGTAATTTGTAGAAGTTAAGTATACCTATGGTTTTGTGTGGTACTTTCATGAAACATATCTACAGATTTCTTCATCATGATTTTTTTTGTATTTATTTTTCTTTTTCTTTAGGATGGCTCCCCATCCTTATTCATAACCATCACATTCTATGACCAAATAGTCAGAATATAGTGATATAGATAGATGTGGCAAGTTATTAACCATTTCTTTTATTTTTTGGACTAATTTTATATCCTCTGTGTTGAATTTTCTTTGTCCAGTCAAAGATGTTTTATTGTAAAGAGGAGCTGTGTATTTTCCTAGGACTTTAATAAAGTTTCTTGCATAATTAAGTAGGCCTAGAAAAGCTCTCAAGGTTTTTATGTCTTCCATTTTATCTGGGAAACTAAGAATTTTTTGTGAGATATGAGGCTGAAGCCTTATTTTCCCGTTTCCTATTTCTGTTCCTAGGAAATAAATGTGAGTCTTGCAAATCTCCATTTTTGACTTTGAGATAATTAAGCCAAAATTTTCAAATAGATGAAGAATTTGTTTAAGATGTAAATAATGTTCTTCTTTGGTTTTTGAAAAGACCAGTACATCATCTATGTATGTACAAGTAAATTCTTTGTAATTTCCAAAAATATTATCCATTTTTATTTAAAAAATTTGTGGTGCATTTTTCTATCCGAAAGGCATTACTTTCCATTCAAATAATCCTTTTGAACAAGAAAAAGCAGTCCATTTTATTGAATCAGGATGCATCTTAACTTGGTGAAATTCTTATTTCAAATCAAATTTTGAAAACCATTTTGCTTTTTGTATCCTATTTATCAACACATCTTTAGACGAAATAGTGTATCCATCTATGTGAGTATTATTATTAAGCCTTTTGTAGTTATAAACCATTCTAGTTTTTTTTTCTCTTTTTTTGTTCTGAATGTTTATTAACAATAAAAGCGGGGCTTCTATGGGGACTAGTGCTAGGTACTATAACTTTTAGGTCCAAGAGGGATTTAATGTGGCTTTTACATTCCTTTTGTTCAAAGTTCCCATACTGAATATCTTTAGCTTTAATTATCAGATCTGGGTTTATAATTTCTAATTTTCATATAACAGGGTCTTTTCCCAATATTTTGTAGGGTCTTCTCCTATTATACTTGTTTTATTTAATCCGTCTATAATTTGTTGTATATTATCGAAAGTTATAATTTTGTTGATTTTGACTGAATTATAATTAGATTCTGCTATAGATAATTCATATTGTAGTTCAGTTTCTGTTTTTATATTGTCTAGAATGTTTTCATGGTAAGAGTCGTGGGGTGTTTCTGAGGTGCTTATCCTACCATAATTTTGTGATTCTTTTATTTTGCAACTACCAGTTGTCTTACAAGGACATTGGTTGCTATCATTAGTATTAGTGGGAGCATCACCACGCTTTGATTGCAACTCTGATGTGAGTTTGTCTATTATGGGTGACATTTGTGAGTTTCTAGAGATTAATAAGTAATCTTTTGTAATGGTGACTGATTTTTTTTATCATGTATGATAAAGTCAAGCCCTAAAATCATTTTTTCTTTGGCTGGTTGTAAATCTACAACATCTGCTTTATTTAAAAGATTTTGTTGCCAAAGATATCACAATTTGTGGATAATTGGATAGCGAAATTTCTGGTTTCTGTATCATTAGTTATTATGTCTCCAGACATTGTTCTGGTTTTAGTTATTATATTACTTTTGAAATAATTATGCTAGGGCACAATGATAACTGCTAAATATGAGGTATTTTGATAATAAAAATATATTGAAAATATCTTTAAAAATAATTATTTAGCCGTTATTTTAGGATTAAATGATATGAATTGATAAAATTCTTATCTATGGCTTAAAGATGATTAGTTAGCAGTTATTTTGGGCTTAAATGATATGAATTGATAAATTTCTAATCTTTGGCTTAAAGATAATTAGTTAGCAATTATTCCTGGCTTAAATGATATGAATTAATAAATTTCTTATCTATGGCTTAAAGATAATTAGTTAGCAGTTATTCTTGGCTTAAATGACATGAATTGATAATTTTCTTATCTCTAGCTTAAAGATATTTCGGTTATTTTCTTATCTATGACTTGTAGATATGAAAAGAAAAGATTAAAAGATCCAACAGATATCAAAAAGATAAACAAGGAAGATTTTTTGCATCAAGCTCAAGTCCACTCCAACAGCTATAGATAGAGAGTCAGGCCAAGGGGGAAGACACACTGAGTCTTAGAGCATTCTCACTCCTACCAAAAGCCAGAGAACTTTTACTCTCTTTTCTCATCTTTCACTCATATTATTTTCTTATACCCCTCATTGTAAAGCCCTCAATGGCCATGGCTAATCCCCTAGTTAGGGCCTGGCAGGCCTAAAAAGCCAACGATGTATAGTGTACTTCAAATTTATCAATGCAAAGAGGATTACTCCCAGGTTTTTTGTTCTATTTTCTTCTCTGTTTCATCTTGCATTTTCGTCTTTAATTTCTTTTGGGGATTAGTTTCTCGGGAAAGGGTAACCTTTAACAAGATTTAAAGAAAAGATGCATGCATCGGTTTTAGGGGTTAGTTGCTCGAAAGAGGGGTAACTTCTAACAGAACAAGTAAGTGAAGAAATCATAAGGTCTTCATTGCTAGGCATAGAATGATGACCTATTGCCCATGCTAAATTGCCCATGCATTTAGCAAACATCTAGAACTTAGTCTTCATGCATTTTATTTATCGAGCCTTTGCAAAGGCATTTGGGAGATATGTAAACAAAATAGGTTTGTCATCGTGAGGCATTAGGGGCAAGTAAATGGATAGATGTGGGTAGAACAAGTCCAATTACATTGATAAAGAAAAATCATAATTTCATACAATCTTAGGCAGATTAGGCATGTCAGGTCTTA
>NW_021144397.1:0-20163 GCF_004193775.1 Glycine soja
TGCCTAATGATGGGTGCCAAGCACCTCACGAGGACCAAAGAATGGTCGCACGTCATCGAGCAAAGGTCCCCGGACGAAATTAGGGTATGACAGTTGCCCCTCTTTACTTGTCTTTTATTGGAGATAAAAGGAAAGTAAAGATAAGACACTAATTTCGTTCCTCTCGATTTGGCGAGAGTCGCGGGTGACCATAAAATCTCCACATGCAAATGACTTGTTGTTCCCTAAATTTCACAAATTGCCTAATGATGGGTGCCAAGCACCTCACAAGGACCAAAGAATGGTCGCATGTCATCAAGCAAAGGTCCCCGAAAATCAGTGTATGACACTAATTTCGTTCCTCTCGGTTGACGAGAGTCGCGGGCGACCATGAAATTTCCGCATGTATGACTTGTTGTTCCCGGAGGAACAAAAGGTGCAGAAGACTATGTCAGCCTCTGCATGCTATCAAGCGTTCTGTCTTACAGATAGCAAAAGAATGTTTATACGGATAACCACTCGGGTATTTCCGCGTATCATCGGGCCCGCCGCCTCTGGATGATACAAGGGTGCAGAATGACCAAACTTGGTCTCTGCTTGTCATCGGGCCCGCCGCCTCTGGATGACAAAAGGGTGCGGATAACCGTAAGGTATCTCCGCGTATCATGGGTGCAGAATGACCCAAACTTGGTCTCTGCTTGTCATCGGCCCGCCGCCTCTGGATGACAAAAGGGTGCGAATAACCGTAAGGTATCTCCGCGTATCATGGGTGCAGAATGACCAAACTTGGTCTCTGCTTGTCATCGGGCCCGCCGCCTCTGGATGACAAAAGGGTGCGAATAACCGTAAGGTATCTCCGCGTATCATGGGTGCAGAATGACCAAACTTGGTCTCTGCTTGTCATCGGGCCCGCCGCCTCTGGATGACAAAAGGGTGCGGATAACCGTAAGGTATCTCCGCGTATCATGGGTGCAGAATGACCAAACTTGGTCTCTGCTTGTCATCGGGCCCGCCGCCTCTGGATGACAAAAGGGTGCGAATAACCATAAGGTATCTCCGCGTATCATGGGTGCAGAATGACCAAACTTGGTCTCTGCTTGTCATCGGGCCCGCCGCCTCTGGATGACAAAAGGGTGCGGATAACCGTAAGGTATCTCCGCGTATCATGGGTGCAGAATGACCAAAATTGGTCTCTGCTTGTCATCGGGCCCGCCGCCTCTGGATGACAAAAGGGTGCGAATAACCATAAGGTATCTCCGCGTATCATGGGTGCAGAATGACCAAACTTGGTCTCTGCTTGTCATCGGGCCCGCCGCCTCTGGATGACAAAAGGGTGCGGATAACCGTAAGGTATCTCCGCGGGCTACCAGCTCTTGAGTCATGGCAACAAAAGGCGGTGTGGTCGACAAAAGCGAGGCTCTTGCTCCTACGTATCCTCCAATGAGGAATTCAGACCTACGTAGTTCTGGATAACTTGTAAGACTTGAAAAAGTCTCGGTGTTTTCTCCACTAAAATGCAAACATGCTTTAGCAAAGAGACAAATATTCCAACTGATTTAGAGCAGCATATGCTTTCTTTGAGTGAAAAACAATGCGTCTACCGGGGAAGGAGAGTCTGCTGATGAAATCTCCAATAACCATAAATGAGATTTTGGATGTTAGCATTTCATTTCTAAATGACCATTTAGAGGAAACACTGGGTTCGACAAAAATAGAAGAAATCCACTCAAAGTGTATCAATCTCGCACAGGTAAGTGTTTCATCCTAATTCCGAACCATAGATATGTCATGACTTGACTTTGCAAATTATTTCCTATCAAATCAAAAATTACATGCGTGATCATGGATCAAATAGGACTTCCCTTGGGAATGGGTTCTTTTGGTGGTTTCTTCTTTCGGCTTTTGTGTATTTTTGGCTTTTGATCTTCCTGGCTTTTTCTTTTTCTGTTTTTTTTTTTTGTTTAGTGCGGGGCGAGAAAAAAAAAGGGTCGCTAGCGCACGGGATTTTGGTTGGTAATTAAAGGGAGAAGACCATTTTAGGTCGTGGTTTCCTTTCCTTCCTTTTTTGTTCATTTGGTGACAATTCTGTATTGTTCAGATATTGTCCGGTCCAAAGACCTCTCTGCACATTTCTTCTGTTTTCTTTCGATCCTTGATCAGGAGCTTTCTTTCCTTCTTTTCTTTTTTTTCTTTCTCCCATTCTTTGATTGGGAATTTTCTTTCTTTTCTTTTTGCTTTCTCCCACTCTTTGATTGGGGAATTTTCCTTCTTTTCTTTTTGCTTTCTCTTTGATTGGAAATTTTCCTTCTTTTCCTTTTAGCTTTCTCTTTGATTGGAAATTTTCCTTCTTTTCCTTTTTGCTTCCGAGGGTAAGGATTATGGTGAGTCAGGATTTTGGCTCAAGGTTTGTAGAATGGCTAGACATGATACATGTCGGGGTTTGGTTTGGCTCAAGGATAAAAGGGATGCCCCACATTATTTCCATGACACAAATGCAAAAATGATGATTTGGAAACTTTATGCAAAACTGGTCATGCATGCATCTACGCGGACACTCAAATGTCAACTTTTTATGGTCATGTGATGCTAGGGCTCAGGATTCATTTCCTCTATATTTAATCAACCCAATGTTTCCAAAATATGTTCTTTTATCAATTTGTGCATTCATCCGAGTCCATTTCGGGCGTCCGGGAAATTTCACAGCATTCACCCTTCAGGCGTAGACACATTTCCCAAAAAAATTGGTTATGATCAATGAATTTTTCAAAGAAAGGTTGGAAGTCATCTCTTTTCAAAAGCATGTTGGTTTTTCAGCTTAACAACTTATATATCTCTTTTTCCACCTTTTTCCTTACTTGCCTTCTTCTTTTTTCTTATTTGCTCTCTTTTCCATTTCATTTTCTTTTCTTTTCTATTTTTATTTTTATCATGATTTTTTGTTTATTTTACATATATACTTTTGGACGATGTTCCTAAACGAAGAACTCTACACGGTTCCAGAATTTCCAACATCATCGGTAGTAATGATATATAAATACTAACGCAACCATCTAAACAAAAATGTATGCGCTGTACAAATGACAATCGAAACAACAAAAACAAACATTAGTCTCTCGAGTCAAAACAATAACATAGAATAAAAATGACAAAAGAAACATGAAAGAAAACATGAATCTGGGGATCTCCCAGTCACGTGTCTCCACTCCCTCCCAAGAAGTCAAGCAAATCGGCCATCTCCTCATCCTCGTGGGCTTCTTCTCCATCGCCGGGAGCTTCTGGGGGTGCCTCTCCTGCTTGGGCCTCGGGCCAATCTCCGGGCCATGCTACCTCTGCCCTGAACTGGTCTGGAGTAGGGCATGAAAAAGAAGCGAAGCCCTGGCTCTGCATGCTAAGGCTCATCTGGTACAGACAGTCATGGGTCCGTACATGCGCTCGGTGGTTGGCCGCCTGCTGGCGAACCAAATGCCGTAAATACTGCTCCATGTCAAATGCCCCAGCCTGGCCAGCCTGATGAGGTGGTGGGGGCGCGCCTGCGGCCTGTGGAGCATCACCCTGAGCCTGTCTCTGGGTACAGTACTTCTCAATAAAAGCCCGGGTGATGGGCGGCCGAATCACCTTGGTAGGTGCAACGGGGACTCCGAACGACTGGCAGAGTCCTGTGATCAGTGCGGGGAATCCCAGAGCCCTGTTGGACTTATCTGGGTCCAAAGGGTGCCTAGTGGGCGTCATACCTGCAAAGATATAGATGGCATCAGCGATCAACTGAGCCACATGGATGCTCATCCGTGTCAGGATGGCGTACACCAGCTGGCACTTAGGCATGGGGAGGTCGGAATTATGATCGGTGGGCAGGATGTTGCTGAGGAGCAACGTCATCCATATCTGGGTCAGGGTGGTCATATTGGTGCGCATGATTCGCACTCGCCTCCCTGCAGCAGTCCGGGCAAAATCCTGCCCCGGTATACATAGCAGCTGGGCGATGGCCTCCTCATCGAACCCATCAGACCGGTTCCTCCTCTGGCCATACTCGCATTCCTGGCCCTCTTCCAATACCATCGGATATCCCAGGAGCTGGCTGATAGCGTCGGCATCGAACGGGATCCACTGACCCCTAACCCAGGATCTCATGTCACGCACGCCCTCCTCTGTTGGCCAAGCATTGGCGTAAAACTCAAGGACTATTTCTGGATCAAACTTGGCCATGGGAGTAACCAGTGGTGCCCACCGCCGGCGCCCTATTTCCTCCTGGAAATCAGTATACTCGTCGTCCCTGAGCTGGACGCGTCGCTCCCGGAGAAACGACCATCCCTTGATGGCTTCGAAGCGCTGCTGGTGTACAACGCTCCTAAAGCGGTGACTGTCGTACTCCGGGGCGGAACTAGTTCCTTCGGCCGCCTTGTCTTTCCTGGACCTCTTTGAGGCAAGCTTCCTCGGTGCCATTCCTGCGAAGGCAAACATTTGGAAAGTTAGTTTTAGTGGGACATTACTCTTAAAGCAAAAATGGCATGTAACCTCCTCCCATAAATACAAACATCAATGTAAATTTAGAGCAAGCTTATGCGCATATTTCCTTACAAACGTTCTCTTGCACAAGACATTTAACCGAAAAAATGCACCCATATACAATCAAGGCAGCTTCGTTACCTAGATTATTTACACGTACCTCCAAGGTGTATTTGTTACTTACATCACACACATCTCCTTGGCTAAATTCACATACATGCATACTCAAAGCATTTTGGGGTACCAAAAATTGCACATGTGCACATCTTGGCATTTCTAATACCTATACATACGCAAACTTCATGATGAATCTTGACTATCCACACAATAAGGTGCTACATTTCATGCTCTTTTTTTTCAAGTTTTTGCTACCTAAAGCCGCATGCAAATTCAAGCATATTTTCCTTTGCTGACTAAAATTGTATTCAAATTAAAAGGTATACATTTTTTGGTAATGTATCTTCTTTACATAACATGCAACATATTTATGTATATTTTTTTTTGTGAGACATTTTGACTACCAAAAATTATATATACATACATTCAAGTATTTTGCTATTCATACCCAAAGTGCAAATTGCCAAAGGTATCTTGCTACCTATTCTAAACCTACACATTCATGACGAGCACAATTCCTAAACATCTAGGCGTAGGGAAAATATTATAGTGTGGCCCATAGCTGATTGCTGGCCAAAAAGGGTAACTTTACCCAATATGCACCTCCTTTTGTATTCTTTTTGCATAAAATTTTAGTTTCTAGGCCTAGGATATATGTGGGGCAATTACTCTAGCCTTTTTCGGGAATGAATACATGTTCCAAAAATAGAAACTATGTACAAACCAAAATGCCCCATGGGTTGTTTCCTTACAAAAGTCACGCGCTAATGCCATTGAGGCATTTCACCGAACACTTGGTGGGCGCGCGTTTAGGCGTCAATAGCAAGGGAACGGGGATAATGTAGCATGTCCCATTGTTTCAAAATGCATTATAGGCCTAGGGCCATCCCATACAAACCTCTAACTCAACTTAATCAAGCAAGAAAACAAACCAAAATTGCCCCATATATTTGAGCACATTCCCACAATTTAGAGCACCAAAAGGAGATCAAAATACACCAATGAAAAGCTAGAAAGCTTAGGGACGGAATACTTACTTGTTGGTGATGAACAAAAACGCAAAATGGAATCAAAAAATGCGAAAAAGGATGACCCTAGGGCTGCAAACTCGTCAATCCCGTGGGTATGGCTTTTGAAAGGGGGGAAGGGAAGTTTTTGAATGCAAAAACGTCCCCCCTTTCGTTATTCTTATATTTTGGTGCAGAGGTGGCTCGCCCAGGCGAGCTCAGCTCGCCCAGGCGAGCTAACCTGCACCCCCCCCCCTTTTTTTTTTTTTTTTTTTTTTTTTTTTTTTTTTTTCGAGGGGAACATTAACCATGTCCCCTCCCTTCTCAGGGATTAGCATTTTGCCTAACTTGAACTTACTTAGGTCAGAATTAGGCGTTGATTACTTATTTTATCATTACTCTTTTCCTTTTCAAAACAAACAAATAGTAAAAGAAAGCTGCAAAATACACAGGATACGGGGCTGCCTTGCAGCGACATTCCCTGCTTGTTTCGCACAGAGAAGGGTAACGATCGGTCGGTCGTGACCCCATCCCCGCTTGCGTTCATCCTTAAATACCTGCAAGTAATAAACAACCAGGTATGGCCAATCTTGACCGCATCATTACCCTACCTTGATTGGTTTCTGCCGTTCATGTTTTGTCTCCACTCCAGAAGGTAGACCAAGGTGATCCTGCCCCTGCTTTACCACAACAATATACATGCGTATGCGTATGCGTATGCATGGATGTTTTCAAACGCAGAAAATTTAGGGAAAGTTGATTCAGGTTCAATTCTAATTAAGCGCTTGGGGGATCCCATGAACTGAGCGGAAGGGCTCAGGCGATCACAAATTAACGCAAGGTGTGAAACTAACGTGAGGACTAAAAGCCTCAAATCCATGTTCATTTCCTTGAAAGACCGTAACAAGGGATACAGCAGACCGGAAATCCCTGGGGGGAAATCTAGAAAACACATAAAGATAGAGAACATGCAGCGACATCCTTAATTGCCCCAGCTTCTAAGCATAATATTGTTTGACGACATCCGAGTTCACGGGTGAAGGTAGCTCTTCGCCATTCATGTTGGTAAGCACCAGGGCTCCTCCGGAAAAAGCCCTCTTCACAACAAAAGGCCCTTCGTAGTTCGGGGCCCATTTCCCTCGATGGTCCTTGACAGCATGGGACATTTTCTTTAGCACAAGGTCTCCCTCATGGAACTTGTGTAAGCGTACTTTCTTGTCGAATGCACTCTTCATTCTTTGCTGGTATAAGCGCCCATGACTCATGGCCGTTAAGCGCTTACCCTCAATGAGGTTGAGCTGATCGTAGCGTGTTTGAGCCCACTCTGATTCCTTTAATCCGGATTCTGCCAAGATCCTTAATGACGGGACTTCTACCTCAAACGGTAACACAACCTCCATCCCATATACCAATGAGAACGGCGTTGCCCCAGTTGATGTTCGCACTGAAGTCCGGTAACCGTGTAACGCGAATGGGAGCATCTCGTGCCAATCCTTGTATGACACGGTCATCTTTTGGATAATCTTTTTGATATTCTTATTGGCTGCTTCCACGGCTCCATTCATCTTTGGCCGGTAGGGTGTGGAATTGTGATGCTGGATTTTAAACTCCTCGCACATTTCCCCCATCATCCTGTTATTCAGGTTGGTGCCGTTGTCCGTGATAATCTTTCTTGGCAAACCATATCGGCAGATGATCTCCTTCTTAATGAACCTGACCACCACATTCCTCGTGACATTGGTATATGAAGCCGCCTCGACCCACTTGGTGAAATAATCTATTGCTACGAGGATGAAGCGATGACCATTCGAGGCCTTGGGCTCAATGGCCCCGATGACATCTATTCCCCACATGGAGAAAGGCCAAGGGGCGGACATGACATTCAGGGGATGCGGTGGGGCATTGACATTATCTGCGAATGCTTGACATTTGTGGCACTTCCTCACATGGACACAGCAATCACTTTCCATGGTAAGCCAGTAATAACCTGCTCTTAGGATCTTCCTGGCCATAGCATGTCCGTTGGCGTGCGTTCCAAACGAGCCCTCATGGACTTCCTCGATCATGTGATTTGCCTCCTTGGCATCCACTCATCGCAGGAGTGTCATGTCGTGATTTCTCTTATACAGTGTGCCTCCGCTCATGAAGAAACTGGCTGCCAACCTCCTCAATGTCCTTTTATCGTTGTCGGCAATCCCTGGCGGGTATTCTTTGCTTACGACATATCGCTTGATGTCGTAATACCAAGGCTTTCCGTCCCGTTCCTCTTCCACTTGGCAACAATGTGCGGGTTTGCCACGACACTGAAATTCAATGTAGGGTAGGTCCCCGTGCGGTGTTAGCTGGAACATAGATGCCAACGTAGCAAGTGCATCCGCCATTTGGTTTTCCTCGCGGGGAACATGATGGAAGGAGATCTCATCGAAAGTCTTAGCCAATTCCTTGATGTAGGCCTTGTAGGGTATCAGCTTGGGATCTCTAGTTTCCCATTCCCCTCTCAGCTGATGGATTACCAACGCTGAGTCGCCGTACACCTTGAGTAGTTTGACATCGGAGTCAATTGCTGCCTGGACGGCTAGGGCACATGCTTCATATTCGGCCATGTTGTTGGTGCAGTCGAATCCTAGCCTGGCTGTGAAAGGTACACATTGATTGTCCGGAGAGATCAACACTGCCCCAACGCCATGACCTAGAATGTTTGACGCTCCGTCAAATCATACGGTCCATTTGTCCCGATCTTCGTCCAACTTTTCCTCGAACAAGGCCATGATGTCCTCATCCGGGAATTCCGGATGCATGGGCTGGTAGTCGTTAAGAGGCTGTTGGGCCAAATAATCTGCCAAAGCGCTTCCTTTTATCGCCTTTTGGGTGACGTAGACTATATCAAACTCAGATAGCAAGACTTGCCACCGGGCGATTCGTCCTGTGAGAGCTGGCTTTTCAAAGATGTACTTGACCGGGTCCATTTTGGATATCAACCAGGTAGTATGACTCAGCATGTACTGCCTTAGGCGATGGGATGCCCATACTAAAGCACAACACGTTCTTTCGAGCAAGGAGTAATTCATCTCACAGGTCGTGAACTTCTTACTTAGGTAGTAAACAGCGCGCTCTTTCTTCCCAGATTCGTCATGTTGCCCCAGCATACACCCCATTGACTCGTCCAAGATTGTCATGTACAAAATGAGAGGCCTTCCAGGTACTGGTGGCATAAGCACGGGAGGATTCATTAGGCACTTTTTGATCCTTCCAAAAGCCTCTTGGCAATCCTCATTCCACCGATCAGTTTGGTTTTTGCGCAAGAGTTTAAACAACGGCTCACAAATGGCGGTGAGCTGCGATATGAATCTGGCAATATAATTCAAGCGCCCTAGGAAACCTCGGACTTGCCTCTCTGTACGGGGTTCTGGCATCTCAAGGATAGCCTTCACTTTTTCGGGGTCTACCTCTATCCCTTTCTGGCTTACAACGAAACCAAGCAATTTCCCTGATTTGACCCCAAAGGTACACTTAGCGGGGTTTAACTTTAATTGATATTTCTTAAGCCTTTCGAACAACTTCCGCAGGTTGACAAGGTGTTCTTTCTCAGATTTAGATTTAGCAATTATGTCGTCCACGTAGACCTCGATCTCTTGATGCATCATATCATGGAACAAAGCTACCATGGCCCGTTGATAAGTTGCCCCGGCATTCTTGAGTCCAAAGGACATCACCTTGTAACAGAACGTTCCCCACAGGGTGACGAAAGTAGTCTTTTCCATATCCTCGGGCGCCATCTTTATCTGATTGTAACCAGAGAAACCGTCCATGAAGGAAAATAAAGCGAAATTGGCCGTGTTATCTACGAGGATATCGATGTGTGGTAACGGAAAATTGTCCTTGGGACTGGCCCGATTCAGGTCCCGGTAATCTACACACATTCGTACTTTCCCATCTTTTTTAGGAACTGGTACGATGTTGGCAACCCATTCTGGATACCGAGCGACGGCCAGAAATCCAGCGTCAAATTGCTTCTTCACTTCTTCTTTTATCTTCAAGGATGTTTCGGGCTTCATCCTCCTCAATTTCTGTTTTACCGGGGAACACCTGGGATTTAGAGGTAATCGGTGCTGCACAATGTCAGAACTCAAACCGGGCATATCTTGGTATGACCAAGCAAAGATGTCTTGGTAGTCTTTTAGCAGGATTATTAATTCTTCACGGATAGGTGCGGTAATGCCTGTACCTATCTTTACTTCCCTCTTTCCACTGCCAATTCCTAAGTCTACTAGCTCTGTTTCTTCTTGATGAGGCCCCATTTCTTGGTCCTCATGGGCGACCATTCTTTCTAGTTCCGAAGGAAATCCCACATCCTCATCTCCTTCATCTTCCGTTTGATTCATTTCTTGCTCGAAGTTGATAGACGGGTCCCAGGTATTAGTACCTTCGGGGGACTCGTCATCGAATCCGTCGTTTTAGAAAAAGAAGTAAACATGCAAATGAATGAGAATGGGTAGAG
The DNA here is from genome assembly GCF_004193775.1 of Glycine soja. Lineage (NCBI taxonomy): Eukaryota > Viridiplantae > Streptophyta > Magnoliopsida > Fabales > Fabaceae > Glycine > Glycine soja. Next base: position 10,105 of record NW_021144397.1, read on the forward strand.
ACCAGGAACAGATGAAGAAAGATCCTTGTATTATAAATTCAAAAACAAAAGACACAAAGCCTTAACAAAATGAAAACTCTAAAGCCTAGGCCCAACTATAGAGCTTTTAAAACCGTAAAGGTTTACATTATGCTTGTTGCGTAAATGCCGGGGCGTTCCTCCACTCGCCAATTTCCCAGCTGGAAATCAGGAGGGCATGGTCGGACCAAATCCAAAGTACTCGGAACATCATCTCCGCATATCGCGAACACTTGACCTTCGTCTCCCAGACCCGCACTTATAAAGCTTCTACTTATGTGACAGGGCGGGCTTCCTTCACTTTCTTGTCTCCAACGCGAGTTCTGACCACTGTTCTTCCTTCCCGCGATGCTTCTTTTCATGTCCGCCTGAGTGGGCTTATAGCCTAAACCATACTTCCCACGATTCCCTTGGGTTTTTATCAGGCTAGTTATGCCGCCATTGTCTTTGCCTAAACCCATCCCGGGTTCATAACCGTTCCCCAACATAACTCGGGCCATCATTACCGCCGCATCGGACAGACAAGGTTGCCCAAAGAGGGAGTCCACGGAGGAAATGCTGACCACCTCAAAAGACTGGAAATCGGTTTCTAACGATTCTTCTGCGGCTTCCACATAAGGCATGGAGGATGGGCAGCTTACCAAGATATCTTCCTCGCCTGACACGATGACCAAGTGCCCCTCCACTACGAATTTCAGCTTTTGGTGGAGTGTAGAAGGCACAACTCCCACTGAGTGGATCCACGGGCGCCCCAACAGGCAGCTGTAGGGGGGGTTAATGTCCATTATCTGGAAAGTGACTTGACAGGTGTGAGGGCCTATCTGTACAGGGAGATCGATCTCTCCCCTAACCTCTCGACGAGTGCCGTCGAAGGCCCGAACCACCATTGAACTTGGTTTTAAATGGGAAGCATTGAATGGTAACTTGTCCAAAGTGCTCTTAGGCATCACATTTAAACTGGAACCATTATCGATGAGTACCTTGGCCACGATATGGTCCATACACTTGACTGATACGTGTAAAGCCTTATTATGCCCTCTCCCCTCGGCGGGGATTTCTTCTTCGGCGAAGGCAAGATAGTTGTTGGCAGTGATATTGTTGACCAGCCCTCCGAAACCTTCTACCGAAATATCTTGGGCCACGTGAGCCTCGTTCAGCACTTTTACTAGCAGAGCCCGATGAGGCTCGGAGCTCATAAGTAACTCCAACAGCGAGACCCTAGCCGGGGTTTTGTTGAGCTGTTCGATAACCTTGAATTCGCTCTGCTGAATTATCCGAAGGAACTCGCTGGCTTCCTCTAGCGACACCTCCTTTCTACCATCTTTTTTCTCCGGGGGCCCCTTTGCTGGAATATCTTTATTCGAAGCGTGGGGTGCTTCGCCATCTTGTTCCTCCACCACTTTTCCTTTTCCCTTGACGTCGGCGGGTTGGACCGGTAGGTCCGGAGGCGCGAACACACGACCACTATGGGTCACACCACTCAGTCCCGTGATATTTGTTACTTTAGCCGACAGCGAGCTGACGTCAGTAACTTCTCCTTCCTTCTTCCCCGGAGGTGTATATCTCCACGGGACCGCGTGACTATTTTGATACGGGAAAGGAACAGGTTTGGCCATTAAGGGGTGACCGGGCTTTTGCGAGGCTGCACTTTTAGTGAAGTATATCACCAAGGGTTCGGGCTTCGCAACACCGCTCCCCTCCGTAGATTGCATGCATATGTGCTGCTCTTCTTTTCCTTCAATGCCGACTTCCAGTCGACCTTGATCTATCATCCGCTGTAACAATTCCTCTACTTCCAAACATGTCTCCATGTCATGCATCTCGCCGGAATGTAGCAGACAGGAATCCTCCTTACACCCACTATGGGGAATTACACCTCCCTTTTGTAGGGCCTCAAAGATAAACCTCCTAGGGGTTGCCACATCCCTTAAAGGTTTAGACCTGTGCGGCCTATCGGATTCAACTGCATTAACTGCTCCCCCTCCATGATTGGCGAGCGGGTTGGTCCTCACATTGGGCCGATCCTCTTGGAAAGTCAGCCATCCGGCATCCATTAAATGTTGGACCTTGTATTTAAGGGCCAAGCATTTTTCGACGGAATGCCCCGGGACACCCCCATGGTACTTGCAAGTTGCATTAGGGTCATACCACTTCGGGAAAGGGGGTTCGAGGACCCTTCCGGGAGTTACCACGGCCAAATGATTGGCGATGAGGGATGGTAGAAGATCTTCGTACGTCATTGGGAGCGGGGTGAATTCCGGCAATGGCCTCGGGGGGAAGTTCCTTGTCGTGTTGGAATTACCGGCCGGTCGAGTCGTGTTCGGAGTTGGAACTTGGGGAGCTTCCCTCTGGGTGGGTGCCTTAGGCTGCACGGGTGTTGAACTAGAGGCGTTCCCAGCATGAGCCGAGAAGCTTGGGTGATGTTGCGCGTACTGATGGGTACCATGAGGTGTTTGCTGGGGTTTGACCCACGCGGGTGTTGAAGAGACGGCATGGGCATCCCCTTCCTTCCTTTTTCCCCTGTTGCCCCGATTCTTTTGGCGTTCACGTTTGTGGAGGAAACGTAATCAAAGTTTCCCCTCTTCAATCCAACCTCGATTCTTTCCCCGGCAAACACCAGATCCGCAAAGCTGGACGGCATGTAACCCACTAGCTTCTCATAGTAGAACACTGGCAGAGTGTCTACCATCATGGTGATCATCTCTCTCTCAACCATGGGAGGAGCTACTTGTGCCGCCAAATCCCTCCATCGTTGCGCATATTCTTTAAAGGTTTCACCCTCTTTCTTGAACATATTCTGCAGTTGAGTACGGTCAGGAGCCATATCAGAATTGTACTGATACTGCCTTAGGAAGGCGGTAATCAGATCCTTCCAAGTACGGATACGGGAAGCTTCCAAATTAGTGTACCACACTACCGCAGCTCCGGCCAAGCTATCCTGAAAGAAGTGTATCAACAGCTTTTCATCTTTAGAATGGGCGCCCATCTTACGGCAGTACATTTTGAGATGGTTTTTGGGACAAGTCGTCCCTTTATACTTGTCGAAGTCCGGCACTTTGAACTTCGGGGGAATAACAACATCGGGTACTAAGCAAAGATCCGTCATGTCTGCAAACGGATAGTCCCCAAATCCTTCCACAGCCCTCAATCTTTCCTCAAGGAGATCGAGCTTCCTCCTTTCTTCAGTTGCCGGGGGCAGCCCTTCCATGGACAAAACGATTGGCGATGCTGCGATGTTGGGTTGAGGCAACGTGCCCGGTGCCGGCCCTTCGGGGATTGGGGGATAAAACTCGACATCCCTCCGAGCATAATCTTGAGGGTCTTTATGGACTTCGTCGGGCTGCTGAGGAGGCTCTTTTTCATGGACGGGAGAAGCAATGTGGCCCGCATCTTCTTGCAAGATGGGTGGTGAATAGTTGGGCGGCAATCCATAAGGGTAAGCCGCTCGGTTGTATCCCAGGTGAGGGCTGCCATCGTGCCCCAGTGTGTCCCTTCCCCGTCCTACTATGTTTGAGGGAGGATGGTGCGTAGTTGCTAAGAGAGTCGGGTCTGCTTCGGCAGCCGAACTGACAGCGGCGGCAGTGGCCGCGTTCTTCTCCATGAGCTGCTTCATACCTAACATGGCCTCCATCATGGAGGCCATTTGTTCTTTCAGAGCCGACATGTCGGCTTTCATCTGTTCCTGCGTCTCCTCTTGATCACCCATCGTTCTAGATTTGGATCTGGTGCGATAGGGATCCCTTGCGGCGCGTTTAGTTATGGTGTTTTTCCCAAACGTGAGGAGTGGGTAAAGAAAGAAAATGCATGCTAGAGATGAGATGTAGGAGTGATTTGATTTGCACAAGCTTTTTGGAGTAGAAACCTGGGACCAACTCATTTTATTTCAAAAAAAGAAGTCATATCTAGTCAAGGTCTGAGAGACCATACAAGTTTCCTAACGATTTCTAATTATGTGGGCCATTAAGTCTATCATATGCTGACAATAGCCGAGAAGCCCATGAATCTCTTCGGGGGCGGAGTAGGTGTCTGCCATCGCCTTGGCCTTGGCTAACAATCGGGGAAGTTCTTGACTCCCGTTCAAGGTAAGAGCAAACCGATCCATCCACATGGTTGCCTCTTGGCGTAAAGAGTCGATCACCCTTCCTCTAGCCTCTTTTTCCGCATATACTTGGGCATACTCATCCGCGATTCTATGCTCGTGGGCCGTGGCTAGACCCAACTCTTCTTGGTACTTGGCGATGATAGCTAACATGTTGGTCTCTGTCTCGCATAGACGCTGAGACAAGCTTCTTTTGGACCTTGAACAAACAATCAACTCCTCTTTCAGAACCATGCTATGTGCTCGCGACTGGTCCCTTTCTTCCCTTCGCAACTTGAGTTCATTATTGCTACCCCATAGAGCTCCGCGAAATTTGTTCCGGCCATACTCTTCCTTGCGAGCCCTCTTGGTCTCTTGTTCAAGGGCTCTTGCGGTAATTGCATTCTCTTCCCGTAACCCGGCGCACTCCTTCCGAACGTGTGTAGCAGCCAACTTGAACTTCTCCTTGGCGAGTTTTGCCTTTCGTAACTCGCTTTTGAGAGCTTGGACTTCTTCGTCCTCTTCCGGTGCTTCAAAATTCTCTTCGCTGACGACTTTTAACTTGGCGAGCCAATCTAAACCTCGTATGCGAACTTTCAGCCATTCGTGGTACCCACCAATGATGCCATTACGAATGCCTCTAAGCTCTTGATCTTTCCTTAACGGGGTTTCCCATGCCTTATGGATTCTTTGTATAGTCTTGGAATTTTGTGCGCCGAGATCCCTCACAAGGAAAGGAGACATGCTTTCTTCCGTCGGTGATCCCCTCATGGGGTACCCTAGTTGTCTTATAGCGAGAGTGGGATTGTAATTAATACAACCCCTCGTTCCTACCAGCGGAATGTTTGGGTACCTTCCACATGAGAAAAGGACTCCTTCTTTTCCTTCCTTCCATCGGGGGAACCAACTGATTGTTCTACCTCCTATCCCGGCCAAGAGCTGGTCCCAATCCATTCTCCTCTTTTCAGTACACGAGCGATGGCTCAGGAGCGGACATGGATGTCTCGTGTCTTGTTGGAACAAGTGTGAAACCAACCAAACACAGAGGGCGGGTAAGCAACAGATGATCCGTGCGCTACTCTTCTCGCACCTTCGGTCAAATGTGTCAAATAGATCTGCCAAGACAGCTACCACCGGACTTTCCTTGCTATGGTGGTAGGCAAGGAAAGCGTCGATTGCTGCTAGGTCTATCAAACCATCCACGTTTGGAAAGAGGACGACCCCAAAAATTAGCAAAGCTAACACATCCATAAACGGGACCCAGTCTCCTTGATTGGCCATACCCCTCGCCTTGTCTTCTAGGTACTTCTGTGGTAGGCCCGCTATGCCGTTCCGAGTCTGTTTTATGCGGTCCAAACCTCTTGCTGAATCCTTGACCACAGTTGCAATTCTGCTCAGAGAGGGGAGACACCCGGAGGAAAGATATGGTTTTCTTCCCCCGAGAGGACATCCTAGAATTTCCTCAAATTCTTCAATGGTTGGTACTAATTGGAAGTCCCCGAATGTGAAGCATCTCAGAGGCTGGTCGTAGTATCGAGTAAGTGATGCAATGGCTTCTATGGACACCTCTGCTATGGTCAACTCTAAGATCTTTCCGTAAGTCTTGCGGAAGGCTTGCGTTTGGAGGGGTTCCATCAACCGCCCTAATTCCTTGATGCTGGTGGTATCTGGGCTTTTGACCTTGACTTGGTAGAACCTCTTGCCGGTTTGATTTGTTCCCATGCTTACTAAAGTGAGATAAAAGCTGGTGCAAATCAAAACTCCGATATCTCATGGGTGGAATGGATGAATGCATGATGGAATGCATAAGACACAGATGCAATCTAGGAATGCGGGGGTCCGGGGAATTTGTCCCCTTCTTAGATACGACGTCTAGGGGTAGCAAAATGCCCCAACGCACGTTTTTAAGAAGGCGACACGGACCCTCCGTTGGTTTGTTTACAGTAGGGATCAAGACAGAACCCATATGCAATGCCTATGCAAAAGACACAATGCGGGAATGTACACAGTATGACAATATTTACCGAACATAAGCAAAAGGGTATATGATACTCATGCATGGCAGTGTGAAAAATGGCACGCAGCGTGTTTGCTTCGTACCCCTATTTAAGGGACCTATAAGGGAGAGAACTAACTAGGCTTTTAGCAATAATCCCCAAGGTAGTTATATCTCTCTTGATGGTTTCTAGAGGTATCATCCCCTTTGAAGAACATATTGTAGCAGTAGGGACTACTAGCAACAATAGGTTTTCAAAGAGAAAAGCTCTAGATGAGGGTTCACTGTAATCAAGCAAGTCGGAGACCTAGCATGATCACAGATTCACCTCCACTCCTTATGCTCCCATGAACCCGGGTATAGGGCCCTTTTTCACTCACAGTGTGTGCAAATAGTGTTGGTGTTTGTGTGCATCAAATGAATAAATATTTACTTCACGCATACATTTAAAACGCACTAAAAGCAACAAAGAGTTTATATACACAAGAACATAATGAAAGGAAACCAACAAAGGGGTAAGTCATGATAAAACATTGCACAAGATTTAAATGGCCTAACTCTCTAAAAAACAGTCCCCAGTGGAGTCGCCAACTGTCGCAACCTACCCTTCGGCGGGAGGGCGACGCGAGACTCGCGGGATGCGTGTTCCACGAAAGGAATACGCGCGGAGTCGCCACCAACGTTTATTTGAGGAAAACGTCGGAAAAACCGGAAAAGACGCGATCTACGAACTTTTTAGTGAAAGGTTCGGGAGTTGTATTTACGCACGGGGAAGGTATTAGCACCCCACACGCCCATCCCAAGGGACGGCAGCCTTTAATCGAATGTGCAAACATGACTTTGATTTTTATGTTCCCTTTTATATTCTTATATCCTTTATTCCCTTTTTATATTTTTTCCTTTTTTGTGGTCGACAAGGGCGTTTCCCTTTGCTCCTACGTATTCCTCAATTTGGGATGAGAAAATCAGACCTACGTAGTTCTTTTTTATCAAGTGATGCCTTTTTTACTTAAGTGGTGATCATTTTAAGGCGTTGGGCCTTAAAAATGATCCATTTTACTTAGTGAGGAATTGAAATGACGAACTTCAAAAGCCTATTTTTGTGGACGAGCTTGACTAGGCGAGTTGATTTTAGCCTTAGTTTCACTTTAGTTATTAATCAATTCGGTTAAGAATGAGAAATCCCAAAGAGAAAACGTCCGATTGATTTTCCGCTTTATTTTACTAAAAGACGTTTTTTGATTATTATATTGTTTTTTACCTCTTTTTGATTTCCAACGTGGTTACGGCACGACCGAACGGTCGGAATTGATTTTAACCGAAGTTAACGGATAATATAATTCAAACGTTCGGTGGAAATTTATTTTATTTTTAAGTTAAGCGAGAAATGACTTAAGTAAAACGGCTTAAGCACGTCAAGAGGGGGTATAAAAAGTAAACAAAACGAGAGTAAAAATGCACGAAACACAATGTGGACCACCATGGGTGCATAGAATGAATCGAAAAGCTTGGTTCGAGATACTTACCCGTTGAAGATCGAAGAACGATGAAGAACGAATGAAGAACGTCGAAGAACGGTTGAAATCTTTGCGAAATTCCTCACGGAAAACGTTACGGAAACGTTTCGGAAGCGCCTCGGCTTAGATTTTCTTCACGGAAACAATTTTTCCAAGCAAATTCGAAAGAGAGAAAAGTACCTCAGGGGCTGAACCCCTTCCTTCTTGCCTTCCTCCCCTATTTATAGCAAAATAGGGGAGGTGGTTGCCGCCCAGCTCGCCCAGGCGAGCAGGGTTGCTTCCTCCAGAAGCAACCGCCTTCTGGAGGAATATTCCAGAGGGCCCAAGTGGGCCTGGGTGCTATTTGCACCCCCATTTTTACTAAGTACACCCCCCTCTGCTGTTTTTTGGTGATTCTTTTTTCGTAAAGTTACGGAAACTTACGAATTTCGTAACGATACTTGTTTTCTTTCCGTAATGTTACGGAACCTTGCGGATTACATAATCATCCCCTTTTTGACTTACGGAATGTTACGGAACCTCACTTAATTATGCAACGATGCTTCCATTTGATTTCCGGTGTGTCACGGAAACTTACGGATTGTGCATCAATATTTTTTTGGTTTTTCGGCATGTCCTGGAATTTCACAAATTGCCTAATGATGGGTGCCAAGCACCTCACGAGGACCAAAGAATGGTCGCACGTCATCGAGCAAAGGTCCCCGGACGAAATTAGGGTATGACAGACGGCATGAACTTGCTGGGGGGACGGGCGCCCTGTAGGACTGATAGAGGCTCGTAACCAGAGCTAGAAACCCCAGGGTCCTGTTGGGCTCCTCCGGGTCCACTGGGTGACTTGTGGGCGCTACCCCTACAAATAATAGATGACATCAGAAATCAATTGAGCGATGTGTACACTTACCTATGTCATGGTGGCATGACCTTGCTGGGGGGAACGGGCACCCTGTAGGACTGACAGAGGCCCGTAACCAGAGCTGGAAACCCCAGGGCCCTGTTGGACTTCTCCGGGTCCACTGGGTGTCTTGTGGGTGCAACCCCTGCAAATAGTAGATGGCATTAGAAATTAGTTGGAAATAATGCATACCTACCTATGTCGGGATGGCACAGACCAATTGATACTTCCGCAGGGGGAGATCGGCATTATGGTCGCTGGGCAGAATATTGCTAAGTAGCAACGTCATTTATATCTGTGTAAGAGTGGTCATGTTGGTGCGCATGATCCACACTCGTCTCTTTGCAGCGGCACGGGTGAAATCTTGCCCCGGTATGCATAGTAGCTGCGTGATAGCCTCCCTTTCTCGTTGTGCTCGCATAGTTGGTGTCGCAACATGCCCTTTTGCGGGCGAGCGAGGCGAGGCTCACGGGTGCGCTTTCCAAAGGAGGAAAGATGCGCGGAGTCGCCACCAATGTTTATTTGTGGAAAACGTCGGAAAAACCGAAGGAAACCGGTCAAAACGAAAATTCTAAGTTCGGGAGTTGTATTTACGTTTGAGGAAGGTATTAGCACCTCTCACGTTTGTCTCAAAGGACAACAACCTATTTTTCAGAATTGTGAAATTGTGTTATCTTAACTTTTATTTCCTTTTTTATTTTTGAGGTCGACAAAAGCGGGGCTCTTGCTCCTACGTACCCTCCATCTTAAGAGGAAATCAGACCTACGTAGTTCTTTTTTGAAAGGTGATCATTTTAAGGCGTTGGACCTTAAAAATGATCCATTTACTTGGTAAGGAAAACTGAGATGATAAACTTTCAAACCCTTTTTAGTGACTTTTTTGAACGAGCTTGACTAGGCGAGTTGATTTTAGTCTTAGTTTCACTTTAGTTATTAGTCAATTCAATTAAGAATGAGAAATCCCAAAGAGAAAACGTCCGATTGATTTTTTCGCTTCATTTTACTAAAAGGTATTTTTTGATTATTATATTATTATTTTACCTCTTTTTTTATTTCCAACGTGGTTACGGCACGACCGAACGGTCGGAATTCATTTTAACAGAAATTAACGGATATTACAAATCAAATGATCGGTGGAAATTTATTTTATTTTTTTATTAGGCGAGAAATGACTTAAATAGATGACTGAAGTACGCCAAAAGGGGGTATGGAAAGTAAATGAAAACGAGAATAAAAGTACATGAAACAAATGGGGACCACCACGGGTACATAGAATGAATTGAAAAGCTCGGTTTTGGGGTACTTACCAGTTGAAGACCGAAGAAAACGAAGAACGAACGATGAATGTCGAAGAACGGTTGAAAATCTTCGCGTAATTACCCACAGAAACGTTACGGAAGCGCCTCGGCTTGGATTTTCTTCTCGGAAACAATTTTCCTCACCAATTTTAAGAGAATACGAAATGCCAAGAAGGCTGAACCCCTTCCTTCTTCATTCCTCCCCCTATTTATAGCAAAATAGGGGAAGAGCTTGCCACCCAGCTCGCCCAGGCGAGCCA
>NW_021144398.1:0-5254 GCF_004193775.1 Glycine soja
ACATCAGAGTTCACGGGTGAAGGTAGCTCTTCGCCATCCATGTTGGTAAGCACCAGGGCTCCTCCGGAAAAAGCCCTCTTCACAACAAAAGGCCCTTCGTAGTTCGGGGCCCATTTCCCTCGATGGTCCTTGACAGCATGGGACATTTTCTTTAGCACAAGGTCTCCCTCATGGAACTTGCGTAAGCGTACTTTCTTGTCGAATGCACTCTTCATTCTTTGCTGGTATAAGCGCCCATGACTCATGGCCGTTAAGCGCTTACCCTCAATGAGGTTGAGCTGATCGTAGCGTGTTTGAGCCCACTCTGATTCCTTTAATCCGGATTCTGCCAAGATCCTTAATGACGGGACTTCTACCTCAAACGGTAACACAGCCTCCATCCCATATACCAATGAGAACGGCGTTGCCCCAGTTGACGTTCGCACTGAAGTCCGGTAACCGTGTAACGCGAATGGGAGCATCTCGTGCCAATCCTTGTATGACACGGTCATCTTTTGGATAATCTTTTTGATATTCTTATTGGCCGCTTCCACGGCTCCATTCATCTTTGGCCGGTAGGGCGTGGAATTGTGATGCTGGATTTTAAACTCCTTGCACATTTCTGCCATCATCTTATTATTCAGGTTGGTGCCGTTGTCCGTGATAATCTTCCTTGGCAAACCATATCGGCAGATGATCTCTTTCTTAATGAACCTGACCACCACATTCCTCGTGACATTGGTATATGAAGCCGCCTCGACCCACTTGGTGAAATAATCTATCGCTACGAGGATGAAGCGATGACCATTCGAGGCCTTGGGCTCAATGGCCCCGATGACATCTATTCCCCACATGGAGAAAGGCCAAGGGGCGGACATGACATTCAGAGGATGTGGTGGGGCATTGACATTATCTGCGAATGCTTGACATTTGTGGCACTTCCTCACATGGACACAACAATCACTTTCCATGGTAAGCCAGTAATAACCTGCTCTTAGGATCTTCCTGGCCATAGCATGTCCGTTGGCGTGCGTTCCAAACGAGCCCTCATGGACTTCTTCGATCATGTGATTTGCCTCCTTGGCATCCACACACCGCAGGAGTGTCATGTCGTGATTTCTTTTATACAGTATGCTTCCGCTCATGAAGAAACCGGCTGCCAACCTCCTCAATGTCCTTTTATCGTTGTCGGCAATCTCTGGCGGGTATTCTTTGCTTACGACATATCGCTTGATGTCGTAATACCAAGGCTTTCCGTCCCGTTCCTCTTCCACTTGGCAACAATGTGCGGGTTTGCCACGACACCAAAATTCAATGTAGGGTAGATCCCCGTGCGGTGTTAGCTGGAACATAGACGCCAACGTAGCAAGTGCATCCGCCATTTGATTTTCCTCGCGGGGAACATGATGGAAGGAGATCTCATCGAAAGTCTTAGCCAATTCCTTGATATAGGCTTTGTAGGGTATCAGCTTGGGATCTCTAGTTTCCCATTCCCCTCTCAGCTGATGGATTACCAACGCTGAGTCGCCGTACACCTTGAGTAGTTTGACATTGGAGTCAATTGCTGCCTGGACGGCTAGGGCACATGCTTCATATTCGGCCATGTTGTTGGTGCAGTCGAATCCTAGCCTGGCTGTGAAAGGTACACATTGATTGTCCGGAGAGACCAACACTGCCCCAACGCCATGACCTAGAATGTTTGACGCTCCGTCAAACCATACAGTCCATTTGTCCCGATCTTCGTCCAACTTTTCCTCGAACAAGGCCATGATGTCCTCATCCGGGAATTCCGGATGCATGGGCTGGTAGTCGTTAAGAGGCTGTTGAGCCAAATAATCTGCCAAAGCGCTTCCTTTTATCGCCTTTTGGGTGACGTAGACTATATCAAACTCAGATAGCAAGACTTGCCACCGGGCGATTCGTCCTGTGAGAGCTGGCTTTTCAAAGATGTACTTAACCGGGTCCATTTTGGATATCAACCAGGTAGTATGGCTCAGCATGTACTGCCTTAGGCGATGGGATGCCCATACTAAAGCACAACACGTTCTTTCGAGCAAGGAGTAATTCATCTCACAGGTCGTGAACTTCTTACTTAGGTAGTAAACAGCGCGCTCTTTCTTCCCGGATTCGTCATGTTGCCCCAGCATACACCCCATTGACTCGTCCAAGATTGTCATGTACAAAATGAGAGGCCTTCCAGGTACTGGTGGCATAAGCACGGGAGGATTCATTAGGCACTTTTTGATCCTTCCAAAAGCCTCTTGGCAATCCTCATTCCACCGATCAGTTTGGTTTTTGCGCAAGAGTTTAAACAACGGCTCACAAATGGCGGTGAGCTGCGATATGAATCTGGCAATATAATTCAAGCGCCCCAGGAAACCTCGGACTTGCCTCTCTGTACGGGGTTCTGGCATCTCAAGGATAGCCTTCACTTTTTCGGGGTCTACCTCTATCCCTTTCTGGCTTACAATGAAACCAAGCAATTTCCCTGATTTGACCCCAAAGGTACACTTAGCGGGGTTCAACCTTAATTGATATTTCTTAAGCCTTTCGAACAATTTCCGCAGGTTGACAAGGTGTTCTTCCTCGGATTTAGATTTAGCAATTATGTCGTCCACGTAGACCTCGATCTCTTGATGCATCATATCATGGAACAAAGCTACCATGGCCCGTTGATAAGTTGCCCCGGCATTCTTGAGTCCAAAGGACATCACCTTGTAACAGAACGTTCCCCACAGGGTGACGAAAGTAGTCTTTTCCATATCCTCGGGCGCCATCTTTATCTGATTGTAACCAGAGAAACCGTCCATGAAGGAAAATAAAGCGAAATTGGCCGTGTTATCTACGAGGATATCGATGTGTGGTAAAGGAAAATTGTCCTTGGGACTGGCCCGATTCAGGTCCCGATAATCTACACACATTCGTACTTTCCCATCTTTTTTAGGAACTGGTACGATGTTGGCAACCCATTCTGGATACCGAGCGACGGCCAGAAATCCAGCGTCAAATTGCTTCTTCACTTCTTCTTTTATCTTCAAGGATGTTTCGGGCTTCATCCTCCTCAGTTTCTGTTTTACCGGGGAACACTCGGGATTTAGAGGTAATCGGTGCTGTACAATGTCAGAACTCAAACCGGGCATATCTTGGTATGACCAAGCAAAGATGTCTTGGTAGTCTTTTAGCAGGATTATTAATTCTTCACGGATAGGTGCGGTAATACCTGTACCTATCTTTACTTCCCTCTTTCCACTGCCAATTCCTAAGTCTACTAGCTCTGTTTCTTCTTGATGAGGCCCCATTTCTTGGTCCTCATGGGCGACCATTCTTTCTAGTTCTGGGGGAAGTCCCACATCCTCATTTCCTTCATCTTCCGTTTGATTCATTTCTTGCTCGAAGTCGATAGACGGGTCCCAGGTATTAGTACCTTCGGGGGACTCGTCATCGGATCTGCCATTTCAGAAAAAAAGTAAACATGCAAATGAATGAGAATGGGTAGAGACCAGGAACAGATGAAGAAAGATCCTTGTATTATAAATTCAAAAACAAAAGACACAAAGCCTTAACAAAAGGAAAAACTCTAAAGCCTAGGCCCAACTATAGAGCTTTTAAAACCGTAAAGGTTTACATTATGCTTGTTGCGTAAATGCCGGGGCGTTCCTCCACTCGCCAATTTCCCAGCTGGAAATCAGGAGGGCATGGTCGTACCAAATCCAAAGTACTCGGAATATCATCTTCGCATATCGCGAACGCTTGACCTTTGTCTCCCGAACCCGCGCTTATAAAGCTTCTACTTATGTGGCAGGGCGGGCTTCCTTCACCTTCTTGTCTCCAACGCGAACTTTGACCATTGTTCTTCCTTCCCGCGATGCTTCTTTTCATGTCCGCCTGAGTGGGCTTATAGCCTAAACCATACTTCCCACGATTTCCTTGGGTATTTATCAGGCTAGTTATGCCGCCGTTGTTTTTTCCTAAACCCATCCCGGGTTCATAACCGTTCCCCAACATAACTCGGGCCATCATTACCGCTGCATCGGACAGACAAGGCTGCCCAAAGAGGGAGTCCACGGAGGAAATGCTGACCACCTCAAAAGACTGGAAAGCAGTTTCTAACGATTCTTCTGCAGCTTCCACATAAGGCATGGAGGATGGGCAGCTTACCAAGATATCTTCCTCGCCTGACACGATGACCAAGTGCCCCTCCACTACGAATTTCAGCTTTTGGTGGAGTGTAGAAGGCACAACTCCCACTGAGTGGATCCACGGGCGCCCCAACAGGCAGCTGTAGGGGGGGTTAATATCCATTATTTGGAAGGTGACTTGACAGGTGTGAGGGCCTATTTGTACTGGGAGATCGATCTCTCCCCTAACCTCTCGGCGAGTGCCGTCGAAGGCCCGAACCACCATTGAACTTGGTTTTAAGTGGGAAGCATTGAATGGTAACTTCTCCAAAGTGCTCTTAGGCATCACGTTTAAACTGGAACCATTATCGATGAGCACCTTGGCTACGATATGGTCCATACACTTGACTGATACGTGTAAAGCCTTATTATGCCCTCTCCCCTCGGCGGGGATTTCTTCTTCGGCGAAGGCAAGATAGTTGTTGGCAGTGATATTGTTGACCAGCCCTCCGAAACCTTCTATCGAGATATCTTGGGCCACGTGATCCTCGTTCAGCACTTTTACTAGCAGAGCCCGATGAGGCTCGGAGCTCATAAGTAACTCCAACAGCGAGACCCTAGCCGGGGTTTTGTTGAGCTGTTCGATAACCTTGAATTCGCTCTGCTGAATTATCCGAAGGAACTCGCTGGCTTCCTCTAGCGACACCTCCTTTCTACCATCCTTTTTCTCCGGGGGCCCCTTTGCTGGAATATCTTTATTCGAAGCGTGGGGTGCTTCGCCATCTTGTTCCTCCACCACTTTTCCTTTTCCCTTGACGTCGGCGGGTTGGACTGGTAGGTCCGGAGGTGCGAACACACGACCACTACGGGTCACACCACTCAGTCCCGTGATATTTGTTACTTTAGCTGACAGCGAGCTGACGTCAGTGACTTCTTCTTCCTTCTTCCCCGGAGGTGTATATCTCCACGGGACCGCGTGACTATTTTGGTACGGGAAAGGAACAGGTTTGGCCATTAAGGGGTGTCCGGGCTTTTGCGAAGCTGCGCTTTTAGTGAAGTATATCACCAAGGGTTTGGGCTTCGCAACACCGCTCCCCTTCGTAGATTGCATGCATATATGCTGCTCTTCTTTTCCTTCAATGCCGACTTCCAGTCGA
>NW_021144399.1:0-31986 GCF_004193775.1 Glycine soja
GGTCGACAAAAGCGGGGCTTTTGCTCCAATGTATCCTCAATTACAATGAGGAACTCAGACCTACGTAGTTCTTGCTTAAAGTTATGGTTGATTTTATACTTTTGAATGGTCCATGTTAACCGATAAAAGCAAAGAGTACCGTTTAAGGCGTTGGACCTTAAAACGGTTTTAAGTGACTTTTACGGACAAAGCTTGATTTGTGAGTTGATTTTAGCCTTAGTTTCACTTTGGTTATTAATCAACTCATTCAGGAATCTTCTAAAGAAAAAATGTCCGATTTGATTTTTTGATTATTTTATTTAAAGATATTTTGATTATTTTATTATTATTTTTTCAAGATATTTTGATTATTTTATTATTATTTTTACTTTTTTTTATTTAACTGAGTTTACAGCGTGAACGATCGGTTGGATTTTATTTAAACAGTGATTAAATGAGATTACAACACAAATGATCGGTTGAAATTAATTTTGTCATTTATTAGGTGAGATAACGACTTAAATAAACGGTAAAAAGCTCGTTAAAAGCGGAAGAAAAGAAAATCAAAAGTGAACGAGATGAAGATAAAATCAAACCAAAACAAGAAATGAATTGAAAGTCTTGGATTCGAACACTTACCGGTTGAAACCGAAGAACGAACGAAGAACGGTGGAAAATCTTCACGGATTTGCTCACGGACACGTCTCGGAAGTGTTACGGCAGCACCTTGGCTTGGATTTTCTTCACGGAAACAAGTTTTTTCACCCAAAATAGCTTAAATGCATAGCCTAGGGTCATGACATTTTTGAAACAGCCCCCCTATTTATAGGGAAAAAGGGAGTGATGCCGCCTAGAGGCTTCTTGAGGAAGATTTCTGAGCGCACCCTAATTACTAAGTTCACCCCCCTTTTTGTACTTTACGGAAAAGTTATGGAATCCTTACGGGAGCGTTTCAAACTTGATTTCCTTTTTTTCTCTTCCCTTTCACCAATATTAAGTGAAATATGCTAAACCCAAGGTTTTCAGAAATTTTACATAAGCATTAACGAAAGCCCAACATGCCATGGATGCCATTTTTTAACAAAATGGAGGTGGTTGCCGCCTAGAGGCTTCTTAAGGAAGATTCCTGAATGCACCCCATAATGATAAGTTCACCCCCCCTTCTAGAATGTTCTGCATGAAGTTTCCTGAGCGCAACCCCCGTATTTGATAAGTTCACCCCCGCTTTTGTGTTTTTGGCTGTTTTCTTTCCGAAACGTCTCGAAACTTTACTGATTCCACTGCGATGAGTGTTAAGCCTTCAGAATGATCAACAATGGTCCCCGGATGAAAATAGAGTGTAACAGTTTATTTACACACCCCAGTTTGCTAAATATACTCCCGTTTTCATGTTTTTGGCCGGTTTCTCCCTGAAACATCTTGAAACTTACGGATTCCACCATGATGGGTGTTAAACATTTTGAGGTGGTCCAACAAAGTTCGCATGTCGATAAACAATGGTCCCCAAATGAAATTAGGGTATGACAGTTGCCCCCTCTTTACTTATCTTTTATTGGAGATAAAAGGGAAGTAAAGATAAGGCATTAATTTCGTTCGAGTTGAATCTTTACCTTACCGGCCACTAGCACAAATCCAAGCAATAAACCCGTGAAGGCAGAAGACATTGAAATTCCTTCTTTTCTCTTTAATTCATTTCATTTTCATTTTCATTTCATTTTCACTCATCACTCTTTTTTTTTATAAAAAGAAGCGTACAAAGAATGGACGTCGAGTCCTACGCAACAAATTGGAAAAAGATATTGAAGTTTTTGAGGTGAAGACATTGTCGTCTTCAAAATGCATATGAAGACAATGTCACCTTTTGAAGGCATGCAATGACTGAAGACATTGTCGTCTTTGAAATGTAGATGAGAACATTGTTGCCTTCTGAAGGCATGCAAAGACTGAAGACATTGTTGTCTTTGAAATGCAAATGATGGTCATTGTCGCCTTTTAAAGGCATGCAATGACTGAAGACATTGTCGTCTTCGAAATGTAGATAAGGACATTGTCGCCATTTGAAGGCATGCAATAACTGAAGACATTGTCGTCTTCGAAAGCAAATGATGGTCATTGTTGCCTTTCGAAGGCATGCAATGACTGAAGACATTATCTCTTCGAAATGTGTAAGGACATTGTCGCCTTTGAAGGCATGCAATGATTGAAGACATTTTTTTCATCAAAATATGTGCGATTACCGTATAGGACGTCTCCGTATGCTACCTGACTTCTTGTCGCAACCTACCCTTTGGCGGGAGGGCGACGCGTGACTCGCGGGATGCGTGTTCCAAGAAAGGAATACGCGCGGAGTCGCCAACCAACGTTTATTTGAGGAAAACGTCGGAAAAACCGGAAAAGATGCGATCTATGAACTTTTAAGTGAATGGTTCGGAGTTGTATTTACACACGGGGAAGGTGTTAGCACCCCACACGTCCGTCCCAAGGACGGTAGCCTTTAATCGAATGTGCAAACATGACTTTGATTTTACGTTCCCTTTTTATGTCTTTATATCCTTTATACCCTTTTTTATATTTTTCTCTTTTTGTGGTCGACAAGGGTGTTTCCCTTTGCTCCTACGTATTCCTCAATTGCGATGAGGAAATCAGACTACGTAGTTCTTTCTTATCAAGTGATTCTTTTTACTTAAAAGGTGATCATTTTAAGGCGTTGGACCTTGAAAATGATCCATTTTACTTAGTAAGAAATTGAAATGATAAACTTCAAAAATCTATTTTTACGGACAAGCTTGACTAGGCGAGTTGATTTTAGCCTTAGTTTCACTTAGTTATTAGTCAATTCAATTAAGAATGAGAAATCCCAAAGAGAAAACGTCCGATTGATTTTCCGCTTTATTTTACTAAAAGACGTTTTTTTTATTATTATATTATTATTTACCTCTTTTTTATTTCCAATGTGGTTACGGCACGACCGAACGGTCGGAATTCATTTTAACCGAAGTTAACGGATAATACAATTCAAACGATCGGTGGAAATTTATTTTATTTTTAGGTTAGCGAGAAATGACTTAAATAAAATGGCTTAAGGAAGGTAAAAGGGGTATAAAAAGTAAATGAAACGAGAATAAAAATACACGAAACACAATGTGGACCACCACGGGTACATAGAATGAATCGAAAAGCTTGGTTCGAGGTACTTACCCATTGAAGATCGAAGAACGATGAAGAACGAATGAAAAACGTCGAAGAACGGTCGAAAACCTTCGCAAAATTCCTCACGGAAACGTTATGGAAACAATTTTTCAAAGCAAATTCGAAAGAGAGAGAAGTGCCTAAGGGCTGAACCCTTTTTCACTTCACTTCTCCCCCTATTTATAGAAAATTGGGGGAGAAGCTTGCCACCCAGCTCGCCCAGGCGAGCAGGGTTGCTTCCTCCAGAAGCAACAGCCTTCTGGAGGAATCTTCTGGAGGGCCCAAGTTGGCCCGGTTGCTATTTGCACCCCCATTTTTACTAAGTACACCCCCCTGCCTTTTTTTTGGTAATTCTTTTTTCGTAAAGTTACGGAAACTTACGAATTTTGTAAAGATACTTGTTTCTTTCCGTAATGTTACGGAACCTTGTGGATTACATAATCATCCCCTTTTTGACTTACGGAATGTTACGGAACCCCACTAATTGTGCAACGATGCTTCCATTTGATTTCGGTGTGTCACGGAACTTTACGGATTGTGCATCAATATTTCTTTGTTTTCCGGCACGTCCCGGAGTTTCACAAATTGCCTAATGATGGGTGCCAAGCACCTCACAAGGACCAAAAAAAAGTCGCATGTCATCAAGCAAAGGTCCCCGGACGAAATTAGGGTATGGCACTTCTCATAGGTCGGGGTAGCATAAATGTGTGTACGAATAACCCTTGGATATCTCCGCATGTCATCGAACTTGATCGTCTCTGGTTAGCAGAGACGAGTCTTACGCGTCATCAAACTTGACGTCTCTGGATGACAAAGGTAAAATCTGCAACAATTTTCAACATGATTAAAAGTGGATGACCATCATCATCCCGATATCATCATACTTGTTCGTCTTTGGATGATAAAGGGACTACGATAGTCTTCAGATAGGAAGGTGTGGGCGACCATATGTTATCTCCGGGCGTCATCGGACTTGTCAATGAAAGGAGCGGATAACCATAAGGTATGTCGCATGCTACCAGACCTCGGGTCACGATAACAGAATTGAGACTTTTTCGCGGTCTCGGCCAGAAGACGCTGACATCTCCGGAAGGGTGCAGATGACCACATTAGTCTCTGCGTGTCAACGGCTCGCTTGCCTCTAGCTGACGAAAGGTGTGGATAACCATAAGGTGTGTCCGCCTACTACCGGACCCTTGGTGTCATACCCTAATTTCGTCCGGGGACCTTTGCTTGATGACATGCGACCATTCTTTGGTCCTTGTGAGGTGCTTGGCACCCATCATTAGGCAATTTATGAAATTCCAGGACATGCCGAAAAACCAAAAAAATGTTGATGCACAATCCGTAAGTTTCCGTGACACATCGGAAATCAAATGGAAGCATCGTTGCATAATTAAGTGAGGTTCCGTAACATTCCGTAAGTCAAAAAGGGGATGATTATGTAATCCGCAAGGTTCCGTAACATTACGGAAAGAAAACAAGTATCGTTACGAAATTCGTAAGTTTCCGTAACTTTACGAAAAAAGAATTACCAAAAAACAGCAGAGGGGGGTGTACTTAGTAAAAATGGGGGTGCAAATAGCACCCAGGCCCATTTGGGCCCTCCAGAAGATTCCTCCAGAAGGCGGTTGCTTCTGGAGGAAGCAACCCTGCTCGCCTGGGCGAGCTGGGCGGCAACCACCTCCCCTATTTTGCTATAAATAGGGGAGGAAATGAAGAAGGAAGGGGTCCAGCCCCTTAGGCACTTCTCTCTCTTTCGAATTTGCTTGGAAAAATTGTTTCCGTGAAGAAAATCTAAGCCGAGGCGCTTCCGAAACGTTTCCGTAACGTTTTCCGTGAGGAATCTCGCAAAGGTTTGAACCGTTCTTCGACGTTCTTCATTCGTTCTTCATCGTTCTTCGATCTTCAACGGGTAAGTACCTCGAACCAAGCTTTTCGATTCATTCTATGCACCCGTAGTGGTCCACATTGTGTTTCGTGCATTTTTATTCTCATTTTGTTTACTTTTTATACCCCCTGTTGACGTGCTTAAGCCATTTTACTTAAGTCATTTCTCGCTTAACTTAAAAATAAAATAAATTTCCACCGAACGTTTGAATTATATTATCCGTTAACTTCGGTTAAAATCAATTCCGACCGTTCGGCCGTGCCGTAACCACGTTGGAAATCAAAAAGAGGTAAAAAATAATATAATAATCAAAAATATCTTTTTAGTAAAATAAAGCGGAAAATCAATCGGACGTTTTCTCTTTGGGATTTCTCATTCTTAATCGAATTGATTAATAACTAAAGTGAAACTAAGGCTAAAATCAACTCGCCTAGTCAAGCTCGTCCACAAAAATAGGCTTTTGAAGTTTGTCATTTCAATTTCTCACTAAGTAAAATGGATCATTTTAAGGTCCAACGCCTTAAAATGATCACCACTTAAGTAAAAAGAATCATTTGATAAGCAAGAACTACGTAGGTCTGAGTTCCTCATTGAGGATACGTAGGAGCAAAAGCCTCGCTTTTGTCGACCACCCCAAGAGATCGTTAATGGTCCAATGCCTTAACGTTTCTCCCCTTTCAAAAAAAACAAGAGATCGTTAATGGTCCAAAGCCTTAACGTTTCTCATCTTTCAAAATCAAAAGACCGTTTAATGGTCCAACACCTTAAATGACCTTTTGTTCAAATAAAAACATATTTTGCAAAAAAGACAAAAACAAACTTAACCAAACACTTTGTTCCAAAAGAACTACGTAGGTCTGATTTTCTCATCCCAAATTGAGGAATACGTAGGAGCAAAGGGAAACACCCTTGTCGACCACAAAAAAGGAAAAAATATAAAAAGGGTATAAAGGATATAAGAACATAAAAGGGAACATAAAAATCAAAGTCATGTTTGCACATTCGATTAAAGGCCGCCGTCCCTTGGGACGGGCGTGTGGGGTGCTAATACCTTCCCCGTGCGTAAATACAACTCCCGAACCTTTCACTAAAAAGTTCGTAGATCTCGTCTTTTCCGGTTTTTCCGACGTTTTCCTCAAATAAACGTTGGTGGCGACTCCGCGCGTATTCCTTTCGTGGAACACGCTTCCCGCGAGTCACGCGTCGCCCTCCCGCCGAAGGGTAGGTTGCGACAGTTGGCGACTCCGCTGGGGACTGTTTTTAGAGAGTTAGGCCATTTAATCTTGTGCAATGTTTTATCATGACTTTCTCCTTTGTTGGTTTCCCTTTATTTGTTTTATGTTCTTGTGTATATAAACTATTTGTTGCTTTTAGTGTGTTTTAAAATGTATGCATGAAGTAAAATATTTATTCATTTGATGCACACAAACACCAACACTATTTGCACACACTGTGAGTGAAAAAGGGCCCTATACCCGGGTTCATGGGAGCATAAGGAGTGGAGGTGAATCTGTGATCATGCTAGGTCTCCGACTTGCTTGATTACAGTGAACCCTCATCTAGAGCTTTTCTCTTTGAAAACCTATTGTTGCTAGTAGTCCCTACTGCTGCAATATGTTCTTCGAAGGGGATGATACCTCTAGAAACCATCAAGAGAGATATGACTACCTTGGGGATTATTGCTAAAAGCCTAGTTAGTTCTCTCCCTTATAGGTCCCTTAAATAGGGGCACGGAGCAAACATGCTGCGTGCCATTTTTCACACTGCCATGCATAAGTATCATATACCCTCTTGATTATGTTTGTTTATGGATATTGTCGTACTGTGCACATTCCCGCATTGTGTCTTTTGCATAGGCATTGCATATGGGTTCTGTCTTGATCCCTACTGTAAACAAACCAACGGAGGGTCCGTGTCGCCTTCTTAAAAACGTGCGTTGGGGCATTTCGCTACCCCTAGACGTCGTATCTAAGAAGGGGACAAATTCCCCGGACCCCCGCATTCCTAGATTGCATCTGTGTCATATGCATTTCTTCATGCATTCATCCATCCCACCCATGAGGTATCGGAGTTTTGATTTGCACCAGCTTTTGTCTCACTTTAGTAAGCATGGGAACAAATCAAACCGGCAAGAGGTTCTACCAAGTCAAGGTCAAAAGCCTAGATACCACCAGCATCAAGGAATTAGGGCGGTTGATGGAACCCCTCCAAATGCAAGCCTTCCGTAAGACTTACGGAAAGATCTTAGAGTTAACCATAGCAGAGGTGTCCATAGAAGCCATTGTATCACTTACCCAATACTACGACCAGCCTTTGAGGTGCTTCACATTCGGGGACTTCCAATTAGTACCAACCATTGAAGAATTTGAGGAAATTCTAGGATGTCCTCTCGGGGGAAGAAAACCATATCTTTCCTCCGGGTGTCTCCCCTCTTTGAGCAGAATTGCAACCGTGGTCAAGGATTCAGCAAGAGGTTTGGACCGCATAAAACAGACTCGGAACGGCATAGCGGCCTACCACAGAGGTACCTAGAAGACAAGGCGAGGGTTATGGCCAATCAAGGAGATTGGGTCCCGTTTATGGATGTGTTAGCTTTGCTAATTTTTGGGGTCGTCCTCTTTCCAAACGTGGATGGTCTGGTGGACCTAGCAGCAATCGACGCTTTCCTTGCCTACCACCATAGCAAGGAAAGTCCGGTGGTAGCTGTCTTGGCAGATCTATTTGACACATTTGACCGAAGGTGCGAAAAGAGTAGCGCACGGATCATCTGTTGCTTACCCGCCCTCTGTGTTTGGTTGGTTTCGCACTTGTTCCAACAAGACACAAGACATCCATGTCCGCTCCTGAGCCATCGCTCGTGTACTGAAAAGAGGAGAATAGATTGGGACCAGCTCTTGGCCGGGATAGGAGGTAGAACAATCAGTTGGTTCCCCCGATGGAAAGAAGGAAAAGAAGGGGTCCTCTTCTCATGTGGAGGATACCCAAACATTCCGCTGGTAGGAACGAGGGGTTGTATTAACTACAATCCCGCGCTCGCTATAAGACAACTAGGGTACCCCATGAGGGGAGCACCGACGGAAGAAAGCATGTCTCCTTTCCTTGTGAGGGATTTCGGCGCACACAATTCCAAGACTATACAAAGAATCCATAAGGCATGGGAAACCCCGTTGAAGAAAGATCAAGAGCTTAGAGGCATTCGTAATGGCATCATTGGTGGGTACCACGAATGGCTGAAAGTTCGCATACGAGGTTTAGATTGGCTCGCCAAGTTAAAAGTCGTCAGCGAAGAGAATTTTGAAGCACCGGAAGAGGACGAGGAAGTCCAAGCTCTCAAAAGCGAGTTAGGAAAGGCAAAACTCGCCAAGGAGAAGTTCAAGTTGGCTGCTACACACGTTCGGAAGGAGTGCGCCGGGTTACGGGAAGAGAATGCAATTACCGCAAGAGCCCTTGAACAAGAGACCAAGAGGGCTCGCAAGGAAGAGTATGGCCGGAACAAATTTCGCGGAGCTCTATGGGGTAGCAATAATGAACTCAAGTTGCGAAGGGAAGAAAGGGACCAGTCGCGAGCACATAGCATGGTTCTGAAAGAGGAATTGATTGCTTGTTCAAGGTCCAAAAGAAGCTTGTCTCAGCGTCTATGCGAGACAGAAACCAACATGTTAGCTATCATCGCCAAGTACCAAGAAGAGTTGGGTCTAGCCACGGCCCACGAGCATAGAATCGCGGATGAGTATGCCCAAGTATATGCGGAAAAAGAGGCTAGAGGAAGGGTGATCGACTCTTTACACCAAGAGGCAACCATGTGGATGGATCGGTTTGCTCTTACCTTGAACGGGAGTCAAGAACTTCCCCGATTATTAGCCAAGGCCAAGGCGATGGCAGACACCTACTCCGCCCCGAAGAGATTCATGGGCTTCTCGGCTATTGTCAGCATATGATAGACTTAATGACCCACATAATTAGAAATCGTTAGGAAACTTGTATGGTCTCTCAGACCTTGACTAGATATGATTTCTTTTTTTGAAATAAAATGAGTTGGTCCCATGTTTCTACTCCAAAAAGCTTGTGCAAATCAAATCACTCCTACATCTCATCTCTAGCATGCATTTTCTTTCTTTACCCACTCCTCACGTTTGGTTTTTTAGGGAAAACACCATAACTAAACGCGCCGCAAGGGATCCCTATCGCACCAGATCCAAATCTAGAACGATGGGTGATCAAGAGGAGACACAGGAACAGATGAAAGCCGACATGTCGGCTCTGAAAGAACAAATGGCCTCCATGATGGAGGCCATGTTAGGTATGAAGCAGCTCATGGAGAAGAACGCGGCCACTGCCGCCGCTGTCAGTTCGGCTGCCGAAGCAGACCCGACTCTCTTGGCAACTACGCACCATCCTCCCCCAAACATAGTAGGACGGGGAAGGGACGCACTGGGGCACGATGGCAGCCCTCACCTGGGATACAACCGAGCGGCTTACCCTTATGGATTGCCGCCCAACTATTCACCACCCATCTTGCAAGAAGATGCGGGCCACATTGCTTCTCCCGTCCATGAAAAAGAGCCTCCTCAGCAGCCCGACGAAGTCCATAAAGACCCTCAAGATTATGCTCGGAGGGATGTCGAGTTTTATCCCCCGATCCCCGAAGGGCCGGCACCAGGCACGTTGCCTCAACCCAACCTCGCAGCATCGCCAATAGTTTTGTCTATGGAAAGGCCGCCCCCGGCAACCGAAGAAAGGAGGAAGCTCGACCTCCTTGAGGAAAGATTGAGGGCTGTGGAAGGATTTGGGGACTATCCATTTGCAGACATGACGGATCTTTGCTTAGTACCCGATGTTGTTATTCCCCCGAAGTTCAAAGTGCCGGACTTCGACAAGTATAAAGGGACGACTTGTCCCAAAAACCACCTCAAAATGTACTGCCGTAAGATGGGCGCCCATTCTAAAGATGAAAAGCTGTTGATACACTTCTTTCAGGATAGCTTGGCCGGAGCTGCGGTAGTGTGGTACACTAATTTGGAAGCTTCCCGTATCCGTACTTGGAAGGATCTGATTACCGCCTTCCTAAGGCAGTATCAGTACAATTCTGATATGGCTCCTGACCGTACTCAACTGCAGAATATGTTCAAGAAAGAGGGTGAAACCTTTAAAGAATATGCGCAGCGATGGAGGGATTTGGCGGCACAAGTAGCTCCTCCCATGGTTGAGAGAGAGATGATCACCATGATGGTAGACACTCTGCCAGTGTTCTACTATGAGAAGCTAGTGGGTTACATGCCGTCCAGCTTTGCGGATCTGGTGTTTGCCGGGGAAAGAATCGAGGTGGGATTGAAGAGAGGAAAGTTTGATTACGTTTCCTCCACAAACGTGAACGCCAAAAGAATCGGGGCAACAGGGGCAAAAAGGAAGGAAGGAGATGCCCATGTCGTCTCTTCAACACCCGCATGGGTCAAACCCCAGCAAACACCTCATGGTACCCATCAGTACGCGCAACATCACCCGAGCTTCTCGGCTCATGCTGGGAACGCCTCTAGTTCAACACCCGTGCAGCCTAAGGCACCCACCCAGAGGGAAGCTCCCCAAGTTCCAACTCCGAACGCGACTCGACCGGCCGGTAATTCCAACACGACAAGGAACTTCCCTCCGAGGCCGTTGCCGGAATTCACCCCGCTCCCAATGACGTACGAAGATCTTCTACCATCCCTCATCGCCAATCATTTGGCCGTGGTAACTCCCGGAAGGGTCCTCGAACCCCCTTTTCCGAAGTGGTATGACCCTAATGCAACTTGCAAGTACCATGGGGGTGCCCCGGGGCATTCCATCGAAAAATGCTTGGCCCTTAAATGCAAGGTCCAACATCTAATGGATGCCGGATGGCTGACTTTCCAAGAGGATCGGCCCAATGTAAGGACCAACCCGCTCGCCAATCATGGAGGGGGAGCAGTTAATGCAGTTGAATCCGATAGGCCCCACAGGTCTAAACCGTTGAGAGATGTGGCAACCCCTAGGAGGTTTATCTTTGAGGCCCTACAAAAGGGAGGTGTAATTCCCCATAGTGGGTGTAAGGAGGATTCCTGTCTGCTACATCCCGGCGAGATGCATGACATGGAGACGTGTTTGGAAGTAGAGGAATTGTTACAACGGATGATAGACCAAGGTCGACTAGAAGTCGGCATTGAAGGAGAAGAAGAGCAGCATATATGCATGCAATCTACGGAGGGGAGTGGTGTTGCGAAGCCCAAACCCTTGGTGATATACTTCACTAAAAGTGCAGCCTCGCAAAAGCCCGGGCACTCCTTAATGGCCAAACCTGTTCCTTTCCCGTACCAAGATAGTCACGCGGTCCCGTGGAGATATACACCTCCGGAGAAGAAGGAAGAAGAGGTCACTGACGTCAGCTCGTTGTCGGCTAAAGTAACAAATATCACGGGACTGAGTGGTGTGACCCGTAGTGGTCGTGTGTTCGCACCTCCGGACCTACCGGTCCAACCCGCCGACGTCAAGGGAAAAGGAAAAGTGGTGGAGGAACAAGATGGCGAAGCACCCCACGCTTCGAATAAAGATATTCCAGCAAAGGGACCCCCGGAGAAAAAGGATGGTAGAAAGGAGGTGTCGCTAGAGGAAGCCAGCGAGTTCCTTCGGATAATTCAGCAGAGTGAATTCAAGGTTATCGAATAGCTCAACAAAACCCCGGCTAGGGTCTCGCTGCTAGAGTTACTTATGAGCTCCGAGCCTCATCGGGCTCTGCTAGTAAAAGTACTGAACGAGGCTCACGTGGCCCAAGATATTTCGGTAGAAGGTTTCGGAGGGCTGGTCAACAATATCACTGCCAACAACTATCTTGCCTTCGCCGAAGAAGAAATCCCCGCCGAGGGGAGAGGGCATAATAAGGCTTTACACGTATCAGTCAAGTGTATGGACCATATCGTGGCCAAGGTACTCATCGATAATGGTTCCAGTTTAAACGTGATGCCTAAGAGCACTTTGGACAAGTTACCATTCAATGCTTCCCATTTAAAACCAAGTTCAATGGTGGTTCGGGCCTTCGACGGCACTCGCCGAGAGGTTAGGGGAGAGATCGATCTCCCAGTACAAATAGGCCCTCACACCTGTCAAGTCACCTTCCAAATAATGGATATTAACCCCCCCTACAGCTGCCTGTTGGGGCGCCCTTGGATCCACTCAGTGGGAGTTGTGCCTTCTACACTCCACCAAAAGCTGAAGTTCGTAGTGGAGGGGCACTTGGTCATCGTGTCAGGCGAGGAAGATATCTTGGTAAGCTGCCCATCCTCCATGCCTTATGTGGAAGCCGCAGAAGAATCGTTAGAAACCGCTTTCCAGTCTTTTGAGGTGGTCAGCATTTCCTCCGTGGACTCCCTCTTTGGGCAACCTTGTCTGTCCGATGCGGCGGTAATGATGGCCCGAGTTATGTTGGGGAACGGTTATGAACCCGGGATGGGTTTAGGCAAAGACAATGGCAGCATAACTAGCCTGATAAAAACCCAAGGAAATCGTGGGAAGTATGGTTTAGGCTATAAGCCCACTCAGGCGGACATGAAAAGAAGCATCGCGGGAAGGAAGGACAGTGGTCAGAGCTCGCGTTGGAGACAAGAAAGTGAAGGAAGCCCGCCCTGCCACATAAGTAGAAGCTTTATAAGTGCGGGTCTGGGAGACGAAGGTCAAGTGTTCGCGATATGTGAAAGTGATGTTCCGAGTACTTCGGATTTGGTCCGACCATGCCCTCCTGATTTCCAGCTGGGAAATTGGCAAGTGGAGGAACGCCCCGGCGTTTACGCAACAAGCATAATGTAAACCTTTACGGTTTTAAAAGCTCTATAGTTGGGCCTAGGCTTTAGAGTTTTCTTTTTGTTAAGGCTTTGTGTCTTTTGTTTTTGAATTTATAATACAAGGATCTTTCTTCATCTGTTCCTGGTCTCTACCCATTCTCATTCATTTGCATGTTTACTTCTTTTTCTGAAACGGCAGATTCGATGACGAGTCCCCCGAAGGTACTAATACCTGGGACCCGTCTATCAACTTCGAGCAAGAAATGAACCAAACGGAAGATGAAGGAGATGAGGATGTGGGACTTCCTTCGGAACTAGAAAGAATGGTCGCCCATGAGGACCAAGAAATGGGGCCTCATCAAGAAGAAACAGAGCTAGTAGACTTAGGAATTGGCAGTGGAAAGAGGGAAGTAAAGATAGGTACAGGCATTACCGCACCTATCCGTGAAGAATTAATAATCCTGCTAAAAGACTACCAAGACATCTTTGCTTGGTCATACCAAGATATGCCCGGTTTGAGTTCTGACATTGTGCAGCACCGATTGCCTCTAAATCCCGGGTGTTCCCCAGTAAAACAGAAATTGAGGAGGATGAAACCCGAAACGTCCTTGAAGATAAAAGAAGAAGTGAAGAAGCAGTTTGACGCTGGATTTCTGGCCGTCGCTCGGTATCCAGAATGGGTTGCCAACATCGTACCAGTTCCTAAAAAAGGTGGGAAAGTACGAATGTGTGTAGATTACCGGGACCTGAATCGGGCCAGTCCCAAGGACAATTTTCCGTTACCACACATCGATATCCTCGTAGATAACACGGCCAATTTCGCTTTATTTTCCTTCATGGATGGTTTCTCTGGTTACAATCAGATAAAGATGGCGCCCGAGGATATGGAAAAGACTACTTTCGTCACCCTGTGGGGAACGTTCTGTTACAAGGTAATGTCCTTTGGACTCAAGAACGCCGGGGCAACTTATCAACGGGCCATGGTAGCTTTGTTCCATGATATGATGCATCAAGAGATCGAGGTCTACGTGGACGACATAATTGCTAAATCTAAATCTGAGGAAGAACACCTTGTCAACCTGCGGAAGTTGTTCGAAAGGCTTAAGAAATATCAATTAAGGTTGAACCCCGCTAAGTGTACCTTTGGGGTCAAATCAGGGAAATTGCTTGGTTTCGTTGTAAGCCAGAAAGGGATAGAGGTAGACCCCGAAAAAGTGAAGGCTATCCTTGAGATGCCAGAACCCCGTACAGAGAGGCAAGTCCGAGGTTTTCTGGGGCGCTTGAATTATATTGCCAGATTCATATCGCAGCTCACCGCCATTTGTGAGCCGTTGTTTAAACTCTTGCGCAAAAACCAAACTGATCGGTGGAATGAGGATTGCCAAGAGGCTTTTGGAAGGATCAAAAAGTGCCTAATGAATCCTCCCGTGCTTATGCCACCAGTACCTGGAAGGCCTCTCATTTTGTACATGACAATCTTGGACGAGTCAATGGGGTGTATGCTGGGGCAACATGACGAATCCGGGAAGAAAGAGCGCGCTGTTTACTACCTAAGTAAGAAGTTCACGACCTGTGAGATGAATTACTCCTTGCTCGAAAGAACGTGTTGTGCTTTAGTATGGGCGTCCCATCGCCTAAGGCAGTACATGCTGAGTCATACTACCTGGTTGATATCCAAAATGGACCCGGTTAAGTACATCTTTGAAAAGCCAGCTCTCACAGGACGAATCGCCCGGTGGCAAGTCTTGCTATCTGAGTTTGATATAGTCTACGTCACCCAAAAGGCGATAAAAGGAAGCGCTTTGGCAGATTATTTGGCTCAACAGCCTCTTAACGACTACCAGCCCATGCATCCGGAATTCCCGGATGAGGACATCATGGCCTTGTTCGAGGAAAAGTTGGACGAAGATCGGGACAAATGGACTGTATGGTTTGATGGAGCGTCAAACATTCTAGGTCATGGCGTTGGGGCAGTGTTGATCTCTCCGGACAATCAATGTGTACCTTTCACAGCCAGGCTAGGATTCGACTGCACCAACAACATGGCCGAATATGAAGCATGTGCCCTAGCCGTCCAGGCAGCAATTGACTCCGATGTCAAACTACTCAAGGTGTACGGCGACTCAGCGTTGGTAATCCATCAGCTGAGAGGAGAATGGGAAACTAGAGATCCCAAGCTGATACCCTACAAAGCCTACATCAAGGAGTTGGCTGAGACTTTCGATGAGATCTCCTTCCATCATGTTCCCCGCGAGGAAAATCAAATGGCGGATGCACTTGCTACATTGGCATCTATGTTCCAGCTAACACCGCACGGGGACCTACCCTACATTGAATTTCAGTGTCGTGGCAAACCCGCACATTGTTGCCAAGTGGAAGAGGAACGGGACGGAAAGCCCTAGTATTACGACATCAAGCGATATGTCGAAAGCAAAGAATACCCGCCAGAGATTGCCGACAACGATAAAAGGACATTGAGGAGGTTGGCAGCCAGTTTCTTCATGAGCGGAGGCACACTGTATAAGAGAAATCACGACATGACACTCCTGCGATGTGTGGATGCCAAGGAGGCAAATCACATGATCGAGGAAGTCCATGAGGGCTCGTTTGGAACACACGCCAACGGGCATGCTATGGCCAGGAAGATCTTAAGAGCAGGTTATTATTGGCTTACCATGGAAAGTGATTGTTGTGTCCATGTGAGGAAGTGCCACAAATGTCAGGCATTCGCAGATAATGTCAATGCCCCACCACATCCTCTGAATGTCATGTCCGCCCCTTGGCCTTTCTCCATGTGGGGAATAGATGTCATCGGGGCCATTGAGCCCAAGGCCTCGAATGGTCATCGCTTCATCCTCGTAGCGATAGATTATTTCACCAAGTGGGTCGAGGCGGCTTCATATACCAATGTCACGAGGAATGTGGTGGTCAGGTTCATTAAGAAAGAGATCATCTGCCGATATGGTTTGCCAAGGAAGATTATCACGGACAACGGCACCAACCTGAATAATAAGATGATGGCAGAAATGTGCGAGGAGTTTAAGATCCAGCATCACAATTCCACGCCCTACCGGCCCAAGATGAATGGAGCAGTGGAAGCGGCCAATAAGAATATCAAAAAGATTATCCAAAAGATGACCGTGTCATACAAGGATTGGCACGAGATGCTCCCATTCGCGTTACACGGTTACCGGACTTCAGTGCGAACGTCAACTGGGGCAACGCCATTCTCATTGGTATATGGGATGGAGGCGGTGTTACCGTTCGAGGTAGAAGTCCCGTCATTGAGGATCTTGGCAGAATCCGGATTAAAGGAATCAGAGTGGGCTCAAACACGCTACGATCAGCTCAACCTCATCGAGGGTAAGCGCTTAACGGCCATGAGTCATGGGCGCTTATACCAGCAAAGAATGAAGAGTGTATTCGACAAGAAAGTACGCTTACGCAAGTTCCATGAGGGAGACCTTGTGCTAAAGAAAATGTCCCATGCTGTCAAGGACCATCGAGGGAAATGGGCCCCGAACTACGAAGGGCCTTTTGTTGTGAAGAGGGCTTTTTCCGGAGGAGCCCTGGTGCTTACCGACATGGATGGCGAAGAGCTACCTTCACCCGTGAACTCTGATGTCGTCAAACAATATTATGCTTAGAAGCTGGGGCAATTAAGGATGTCGCTGCATGTTCTTTATCTTTATGCGTTTTCTGGATTTCCCCCAGGGATTTCCTGTCTGTTGTATCTCTCGTTACAATCTTTCAAAGAAATGAACGTGGATTCGAGGCTTTTAGTCCTCACGTTAGTTTCACACCTTGCATTAATCTGTGATCACCTGAGCCCTTCCGCTCAGTTCATGGGATCCCCCAAGCGCTTAATTAGAATTGAACCTGAACCAACTTTCCCTAAATTTTCCGCGTTTGAAAACATTCATGCATACGCATACGCATACGCATGTATATTGTTGTGGTAAAACAGGGGCAGGATCACCTTGGGCTACCTTCTGGAGTGAAGACAAAACATGAATGGCAGAAACCAGTCAAGGTAGGGTAATGATGCGGCCAAGATTGGCCATACCTGGTTGTTTATTACTTACAGGTACTTAAGGATGAACGCAAGCGGGGATGGGGTCACGACCGACCGATCATTGCCCTTCTCTGTGCGAAACAAGCAGGGAATGTCGCTGCAAGGCAGCCCCGTATCCTTTCTATTTGGCAGCTTTCTTTTATTATTTGTTTGTTTTAAAAAGGAAAAGAGTAATAATAAGATAAATAATCAACGCCTGATTCTAACCTAAGTAAGTTCAAGTTAGGCAAAATGCTAATCCATGAGAAGGGAGGGGACATGGTTAATGTTCCCCTCAAAAAAAAAAAAAAAAAAAAAAAAAAAAAAAAGTGCAGGTTAGCTCGCCTGGGCGAGCCACCCCTGCACCAAATTATAAAAATGACGAAAGGGGGGGCGTTTTTACGTTCAAAAACTTCTTTTCCCCCCTTTCAAAAGCCATACCCACGGGATTGATGAATTTGCAGCCCTAGGGTCATCCTTTTTCGCATTTTTTGATTCCGTTTTGCGCTTTTTCATCACCAACAAGTAAGTATTCCATCCCTAAGCTTTCTAGCTCTTCATTGGTGTATTTTGATCTCCTTTTGGTGCTCTAAATTGTGGGAATGTGCTCACATATGTGGGGCAATTTTGGTTTGTTTTCTTGCTTGATTAAGTTGAATTGGGGGTTTGTATGAGATGGCCCTAGGCCTATAATGCATTTTGAAGTAATGGGGCATGCCACATTGTCCCCGTTCTCTTGCTATTGATGCCTAAACGCGCGCCCACCAAGTGTTCGGTGAAATGCCTCAATGGCATTAGCGCGTGATTTTTGTAGGGAAACAACCCATGGGGCGATTTGGTTTGCACATATTTTTGGGACATGCATTCATTTTCGAAAGAGCTAGAGTAATTGCCCCACATGTGTCCTAGGCCTAGGAACCAAAGTTTTTATGCAAAAGTACACAAAAGGAGGTGCATATTGGGTAAAGTTACCCTCTTTTGGGCCAGCAATCAGCTATGGGCCACACTATAATATTTTCCCTACGCCTAGATGTCTAGGAATTGTGCTCGTCATGAATGCGTAGGTTTAGAATAGGTAGCAAGGTACCTTTGGCAATTTGCACTTTGGGTATGAATAGCGAAATGCTTGAATGTATGTATATATAATTTTTGGTAGTCAAAATGTCTCACAAAAAAAAAATATATATAAATATGTTGAATGTTGTATGAAAGAAAACATATTCCAAAAAATATATATATAATTTGAATACAATTTTAGTCAGCAAAGGAAAATATGCTTGAATTTGCATGCGGCTTTAGGTAGCAAAAACTTGAAAAAGGGCATGAAATGTAGCACCTTATTGTGTAGATAGTCAAGATTCATCATGAAGTTCGTGTATGTATAGGTATTAGAAATACCAAGATGTGCACATGTGCAATTTTTGGTACCCCAAATGCTTGGAGTATGCATGTATGTGAATTTAGCCAAGGAGATGTGTGTGATGTAAGTAACAAATACACCTTGGAAGTACGTGTAAATAATCTAGGTAACAAAGCTGCCTTGATTGTATATGGGTGCATTTTTTCGGTTAATAGGATATCTTCCGCAAGTGAACGTTCGTAAGGAAACATGCGCATAAGCTTGCTCTAAATTTACATTGATGTTTGTATTTATGGGAGGAGGTTATATGCCATTTTTGCTTTAAGAGTAATGTCCCACAAAAACTAACTTTCCAAATGTTTGCCTTCGCAGGAATGGCACCGAGGAAGCTTGCCTCAAAGAGGTCCAGGAAGGACAAGGCGGCCGAAGGAACTAGTTCCGCCCCGGAGTACGACAGTCACCGCTTTAGGAGCGTTGTACATCAGCAGCGCTTCGAAGCCATCAAGGGATGGTCGTTTCTCCGGGAGCGACGCGTCCAGCTCAGGGACGACGAGTATACTGATTTCCAGGAGGAAATAGGGCGCCGGCGGTGGGCACCACTGGTTACTCCCATGGCCAAGTTTGATCCAGAAATAGTCCTTGAGTTTTACGCCAATGCTTGGCCAACAGAGGAAGGCGTGCGTGACATGAGGTCCTGGGTTAGGGGTCAGTGGATCCCGTTCGATGCCGACGCTATCAGCCAGCTCCTGGGATATCCGATGGTGTTGGAAGAGGGCCAGGAATGCGAGTATGGCCAGAGGAGGAACCGGTCTGATGGGTTCGATGAGGAGGCCATCGCCCAGCTGCTATGTATACCGGGGCAGGATTTTGCCCGGACTGCTGCAGGGAGGCGAGTGCGAATCATGCGCACCAACATGACCACCCTGACCCAGATATGGATGACGTTGCTCCTCAGCAACATCCTGCCCACCGATCATAATTCCGACCTCCCCATGCCCAAGTGCCAGCTGGTGTACGCCATCCTGACACGGATGAGCATCCATGTGGCTCAGTTGATCGCTGATGCCATATATATTTTTGCAGGTATGGCGCCCACTAGGCACCCTTTGGACCCAGATAAGTCCAACAGGGCCCTGGGATTCCCCGCACTGATCACAGGACTCTGCCAGTCGTTCGGAGTCCCCGTTGCACCTACCAAGGTGATTCGGCCGCCCATCACCCGGGCTTTTATTGAGAAGTACTGTACCCAGAGACAGGCTCAGGGTGATGCTCCACAGGCCGCAGGCGCGCCCCCACCACCTCATCAGGCTGGCCAGGCTGGGGCATTTGACATAGAGCAGTATTTACGGCATTTGGTTCGCCAGCAGGCGGCCAACCACCGAGCACATGTACGGACCCATGATTGTCTGTACCAGATGAGCCTTAGCATGCAGAGCCAGGGCTTCGCTCCTTTTTCATGCCCTACTCCAGACCAGTTCAGGGCAGAGGTTGCATGGCCCGGAGATTGGCCCAAAGCCCAAGCAGGAGAGGCACCCCCAGAAGCTCCCGGCGATGGAGAAGAAGCCCACGAGGATGAGGAGATGGCTGATTTGCTTGACTTCTTGGGAGGGAGTGGAGACACGTGACTGGGAGATCCCCAGATTCATGTTTTCTTTCATATTTCTTTTGTCATTTTTATTCTATGTTATTGTTTTGACTTGAGAGACTAATGTTTGTTTTTGTTGTTTCGATTGTCATTTGTACAGCGCATACATTTTTGTTTAGGTTGGTGCGTTAGTATTTATATATCATTACTATCGATGATGTTTGAAATTCTGGAACCGTGTAGAGTTCTTCGTTTAGGAACATCGTCCAAAAGTATATATGTAAAATAAAAAAAAATAAAAAAAAAAAAAAAATCATGATAAAAATAAAAATAGAAAAGGAAAGAAAATGAAATAGAAAAGGAAAGAAAATGAAATAGAAAAGAAAAGAAAGTGAAAAGAAAAAGAGAGCAAATAAGGAAAAAAAGGGTAAGTAAGGAAAAAGGTAGAAAAAGGAAAAAATAAGTTGTCAAGTTGAAAGACCAACATGCTTTTGAAAAGAGACGATTTCCAACTTTTCTTTGGAAAAATTCACTGATCGTAACTAGTTTTTGAAAAAATGTGTATACACCTGAAGGGTGAATGCTGTGAAGATTTTCCCGGACGCCCGAAATGGACTCGGATGAATGCACAAATTGATAAAAGAACATATTTTGGAAACATTGGGTTGATTAAAATAGAGGAAATGAATCCTGAGCCCTAGCATCACATGACCGTAAAAATTTGACACTTGAGTGTCCGCATAGATGCATGCATGACCAGTTTTGCATAAAGTTTCCAAATCATCATTTTTGCATTTGTGTCATGGAAATAATGTGGGGCATCCCTTTTTATCCTTGAACCAAACCAAACCCCGACATGTATCATGTCTAGCCATTCTACAAACCTTGAGCCAAAATCCTGACTCACCATAATCCTTACCCTCGGAAGCAAAAAAGAAAAGAAGGAAATTCCCAATCAAAGAGTGGGAGAAAGCAAAAAGAAAAGAAAGGAAATTCCCAATCAAAGAGTGGGAGAAAGCAAAAAGAAAAGAAAGGAAATTCCCAATCAAAGAATGGGAGAAAGCAAAAAGAAAAGAAAGAAAATTCCCAATCAAAGAATGGGAGAAAGAAAAAAGAAAAAGGAAGGAAAGAAAGTTCTTGATCAAAGAAACTAGAAGAAATGTGCAGAAAGGTCTTTTGACCAGACAATATCTGAACAATACAGAATTGTCACCAAATGAACAAAAGAAAGAAAAGGAAACCACAACCTAAAATGGTCTTCTCCCTTTGATTGCCAACCAAAATCCCGTGCGCTAGCGACCTTTTTTTTCTCGCCCCGCACTAAACAAAAACAGAAAAAGAAAAAAGCCAGAAAAATCAAAAGCCAAAAGCACACAAAAGCCGAAGAACCCACCAAAAGAACCCATTCCCAAGGGAAGCCCTATTGATCCATGATCACGCATGTAATTTTTGATTTGATAGGAAATAATTTGCAAAGTCAAGTCATGACATATCTATGGTTCGGAATTAGGATGAAACACTTACCTGTGCGAGATTGATACACTTTGAGTGATTTTCTTCTATTTTTGTCGAACCCAGTGTTTCCTCTAAATGGTCATTTAGAAACGAAATGCTAACATCCAAAATCTCATTTATGGTTATGAGAAAATTTCATCAGCATACTCTCCTTCCCCAGTAGACGCATTGTTTTTCACTCAAAAAGGCATATGCTGCTCTAATCAGTTGGAATATTTGTCTCTTTGCTAAAGCATGTTTGCGTTTTAGTGGAGAAAACACTGAGACTTTTTCAAGTCTCACAAGTTATCCAGAACTACGTAGGTCTGAGTTCCTCATTGGAGGATACGTAGGAGCAAGAGCCTCGCTTTTGTCGACCACACCGCCTTTTGTCGCCATGACTCAAGAGCTGGTAGCCCGCGGAGACACCTTACGGTTATCCGCACCTCATCATTCAGTGACCCCAAGTGTGATTCACGAGCAGAGACCAATATGGTCATCTGCGCCCTTTTCGGAGATGTCAGCATTTTCCGATGGAGACTTTCCAAGTCTCACAAGTTATCCAGAACTACGTAGGTCTGAGTTCCTCATTGGAGGATACGTAGGAGCAAGAGCTTTGCTTTTGTCGGCCGCCCCATAATCTTTGTCATACTGACCCTGAGGTCATGTGACACGCACCCTTTTGTCATCCAGAGGCGGCGGGCCCGATGACAAGCAGAGACCAAGTTTGGTCATTCTGCACCCATGATACGCGGAGATACCTTATGGTTATTCGCACCCTTTTGTCATCCAGGGCGGCGGGCCCGATGACAAGCAGAGACCAAGTTTGGTCATTCTGCACCCATGATACGCGGAGATACCTTATGGTTATTCGCACCCTTTTGTCATCCAGAGGCGGCGGGCCCGATGACAAGCAGAGACCAAGTTTGGTCATTCTGCACCCATGATACGCGGAGATACCTTATGGTTATTCGCACCCTTTTGTCATCCAGAGGCGGCGGGCCCGATGACAAGCAGAGACCAAGTTTGGTCATTCTGCACCCATGATACGCGGAGATACCTTACGGTTATCCGCACCCTTTTGTCATCCAGAGGCGGCGGGCCCGATGACAAGCAGAGACCAAGTTTGGTCATTCTGCACCCATGATACGCGGAGATACCTTATGGTTATTCGCACCCTTTTGTCATCCAGAGGCGGCGGGCCCGATGACAAGCAGAGACCAAGTTTGGTCATTCTGCACCCATGATACGCGGAGATACCTTATGGTTATTCGCACCCATTCTTTTGCTATCTGTAAGACAGAACGCTTGATAGCATGCAGGGGCTGACACAGTCTTCTGCACCTTTTGTTCCTCCGGGAACAACAAAGTCATTTACATGCGGAAATTTCATGGTCGCCCGCGACTCTCGTCAACCGAGAGGAGCGAAATTAGTGTCATACACTGATTTTCGGGGACCTTTGCTTGATGACATGTGACCATTCTTTGGTCCTTGTGAGGTGCTTGGCACCCATCATTAGGCAATTTGTGAAATCCTAGGAACGACAAGTCACGGTCACCCGCGACTCTCGTCAACCGAGAGGAGCGAAATTAGTGTCATACACTGATTTTCGGGGACCTTTGCTTGATGACATGCGACCATTCTTTGGTCCTTGTGAGGTGCTTGGCACCCATCATTAGGCAATTTGTGAAATTCTGGGAACAACAAGTCATTTGCATGTGGAGATTTTATGGTCACCCGCGACTCTCGTCAAATCGAGAGGGACGAAATTAGTGTCTTATCTTTACTTTTCTTTTATCTCCAATAAAAGACAAGTAAAGAGGGGCAACTGTCATACCCTAATTTCGTCCGGGGACCTTTGCTTGATGACATGCGACCATTCTTTGGTCCTTGTGAGGTGCTTGGCACCCATCATTAGGCAATTTATGAAATTCCAGGACATGCCGAAAAACCAAAAAAATGTTGATGCACAATCCGTAAGTTTCCGTGACACATCGGAAATCAAATGGAAGCATCGTTGCATAATTAAGTGAGGTTCCGTAACATTCCGTAAGTCAAAAAGGGGATGATTATGTAATCCGCAAGGTTCCGTAACATTACGGAAAGAAAACAAGTATCGTTACGAAATTCGTAAGTTTCCGTAACTTTACGAAAAAAGAATTACCAAAAAACAGCAGAGGGGGGTGTACTTAGTAAAAATGGGGGTGCAAATAGCACCCAGGCCCATTTGGGCCCTCCAGAAGATTCCTCCAGAAGGCGGTTGCTTCTGGAGGAAGCAACCCTGCTCGCCTGGGCGAGCTGGGCGGCAACCACCTCCCCTATTTTGCTATAAATAGGGGAGGAAATGAAGAAGGAAGGGGTCCAGCCCCTTAGGCACTTCTCTCTCTTTCGAATTTGCTTGGAAAAATTGTTTCCGTGAAGAAAATCTAAGCCGAGGCGCTTCCGAAACGTTTCCGTA
Source organism: Glycine soja (assembly GCF_004193775.1). Taxonomy (NCBI): domain Eukaryota; kingdom Viridiplantae; phylum Streptophyta; class Magnoliopsida; order Fabales; family Fabaceae; genus Glycine; species Glycine soja. The sequence continues at coordinate 23,799 of NW_021144399.1, forward strand.
ACGTTTTCCGTGAGGAATCTCGCAAAGGTTTGAACCGTTCTTCGACGTTCTTCATTCGTTCTTCATCGTTCTTCGATCTTCAACGGGTAAGTACCTCGAACCAAGCTTTTCGATTCATTCTATGCACCCGTAGTGGTCCACATTGTGTTTCGTGCATTTTTATTCTCATTTTGTTTACTTTTTATACCCCCTGTTGACGTGCTTAAGCCATTTTACTTAAGTCATTTCTCGCTTAACTTAAAAATAAAATAAATTTCCACCGAACGTTTGAATTATATTATCCGTTAACTTCGGTTAAAATCAATTCCGACCGTTCGGCCGTGCCGTAACCACGTTGGAAATCAAAAAGAGGTAAAAAATAATATAATAATCAAAAAATATCTTTTAGTAAAATAAAGCGGAAAATCAATCGGACGTTTTCTCTTTGGGATTTCTCATTCTTAATCGAATTGATTAATAACTAAAGTGAAACTAAGGCTAAAATCAACTCGCCTAGTCAAGCTCGTCCACAAAAATAGGCTTTTGAAGTTTGTCATTTCAATTTCTCACTAAGTAAAATGGATCATTTTTAAGGTCCAACGCCTTAAAATGATCACCACTTAAGTAAAAAAGAATCATTTGATAAGCAAGAACTACGTAGGTCTGAGTTCCTCATTGAGGATACGTAGGAGCAAAAGCCTCGCTTTTGTCGACCACCCCAAGAGATCGTTAATGGTCCAATGCCTTAACGTTTCTCCCTTTCAAAAAAAACAAGAGATCGTTAATGGTCCAAAGCCTTAACGTTTCTCATCTTTCAAAATCAAAAGACCGTTTAATGGTCCAACACCTTAAATGACCTTTTGTTCAATAAAAACATATTTTGCAAAAAAGACAAAAACAAACTTAACCAAACACTTTGTTCCAAAAGAACTACGTAGGTCTGATTTTCTCATCCCAAATTGAGGAATACGTAGGAGCAAAGGGAAACACCCTTGTCGACCACAAAAAGGAAAAAATATAAAAAGGGTATAAAGGATATAAGAACATAAAAGGGAACATAAAAATCAAAGTCATGTTTGCACATTCGATTAAAGGCCGCCGTCCCTTGGGACGGGCGTGTGGGGTGCTAATACCTTCCCCGTGCGTAAATACAACTCCCGAACCTTTCACTAAAAAGTTCGTAGATCTCGTCTTTTCCGGTTTTTCCGACGTTTTCCTCAAATAAACGTTGGTGGCGACTCCGCGCGTATTCCTTTCGTGGAACACGCTTCCCGCGAGTCACGCGTCGCCCTCCCGCCGAAGGGTAGGTTGCGACAGTTGGCGACTCCGCTGGGGACTGTTTTTAGAGAGTTAGGCCATTTAATCTTGTGCAATGTTTTATCATGACTTTCTCCTTTGTTGGTTTCCCTTTATTTGTTTATGTTCTTGTGTATATAAACTATTTGTTGCTTTTAGTGTGTTTTAAAATGTATGCATGAAGTAAAATATTTATTCATTTGATGCACACAAACACCAACACTATTTGCACACACTGTGAGTGAAAAAGGGCCCTATACCCGGGTTCATGGGAGCATAAGGAGTGGAGGTGAATCTGTGATCATGCTAGGTCTCCGACTTGCTTGATTACAGTGAACCCTCATCTAGAGCTTTTCTCTTTGAAAACCTATTGTTGCTAGTAGTCCCTACTGCTGCAATATGTTCTTCGAAGGGGATGATACCTCTAGAAACCATCAAGAGAGATATGACTACCTTGGGGATTATTGCTAAAAGCCTAGTTAGTTCTCTCCCTTATAGGTCCCTTAAATAGGGGCACGGAGCAAACATGCTGCGTGCCATTTTTCACACTGCCATGCATAAGTATCATATACCCTTTGATTATGTTTGTTTATGGATATTGTCGTACTGTGCACATTCCCGCATTGTGTCTTTTGCATAGGCATTGCATATGGGTTCTGTCTTGATCCCTACTGTAAACAAACCAACGGAGGGTCCGTGTCGCCTTCTTAAAAACATGCGTTGGGGCATTTCGCTACCCCTAGACGTCGTATCTAAGAAGGGGACAAATTCCCCGGACCCCCGCATTCCTAGATTGCATCTGTGTCATATGCATTTCTTCATGCATTCATCCATCCCACCCATGAGGTATCGGAGTTTTGATTTGCACCAGCTTTTGTCTCACTTTAGTAAGCATGGGAACAAATCAAACCGGCAAGAGGTTCTACCAAGTCAAGGTCAAAAGCCTAGATACCACCAGCATCAAGGAATTAGGGCGGTTGATGGAACCCCTCCAAATGCAAGCCTTCCGTAAGACTTACGGAAAGATCTTAGAGTTGACCATAGCAGAGGTGTCCATAGAAGCCATTGTATCACTTACCCAATACTACGACCAGCCTTTGAGGTGCTTCACATTCGGGGACTTCCAATTAGTACCAACCATTGAAGAATTTGAGGAAATTCTAGGATGTCCTCTCGGGGGAAGAAAACCATATCTTTCCTCCGGGTGTCTCCCCTCTTTGAGCAGAATTGCAACTGTGGTCAAGGATTCAGCAAGAGGTTTGGACCGCATAAAACAGACTCGGAACGGCATAGCGGCCTACCACAGAGGTACCTAGAAGACAAGGCGAGGGTTATGGCCAATCAAGGAGATTGGGTCCCGTTTATGGATGTGTTAGCTTTGCTAATTTTTGGGGTCGTCCTCTTTCCAAACGTGGATGGTCTGGTAGACCTAGCAGCAATCGACGCTTTCCTTGCCTACCACCATAGCAAGGAAAGTCCGGTGGTAGCTGTCTTGGCAGATCTATTTGACACATTTGACCGAAGGTGCGAAAAGAGTAGCGCACGGATCATCTGTTGCTTACCCGCCCTCTGTGTTTGGTTGGTTTCGCACTTGTTCCAACAAGACACAAGACATCCATGTCCGCTCCTGAGCCATCGCTCGTGTACTGAAAAGAGGAGAATAGATTGGGACCAGCTCTTGGCCGGGATAGGAGGTAGAACAATCAGTTGGTTCCCCCGATGGAAGGAAGGAAAAGAAGGAGTCCTTTTCTCATGTGGAGGATACCCAAACATTCCGCTGGTAGGAACGAGGGGTTGTATTAACTACAATCCCGCGCTCGCTATAAGACAACTAGGGTACCCCATGAGGGGAGCACCGACGGAAGAAAGCATGTCTCCTTTCCTTGTGAGGGATTCGGCGCACAAAATTCCAAGACTATACAAAGAATCCATAAGGCATGGGAAACCCCGTTAAGAAAGATCAAGAGCTTAGAGGCATTCGTAATGGCATCATTGGTGGGTACCACGAATGGCTGAAAGTTCGCATACGAGGTTTAGATTGGCTCGCCAAGTTAAAAGTCGTCAGCGAAGAGAATTTTGAAGCACCGGAAGAGGACGAGGAAGTCCAAGCTCTCAAAAGCGAGTTAGGAAAGGCAAAACTCGCCAAGGAGAAGTTCAAGTTGGCTGCTACACACGTTCGGAAGGAGTGCGCCGGGTTACGGGAAGAGAATGCAATTACCGCAAGAGCCCTTGAACAAGAGACCAAGAGGGCTCGCAAGGAAGAGTATGGCCGGAACAAATTTCGCGGAGCTCTATGGGGTAGCAATAATGAACTCAAGTTGCGAAGGGAAGAAAGGGACCAGTCGCGAGCACATAGCATGGTTCTGAAAGAGGAGTTGATTGCTTGTTCAAGGTCCAAAAGAAGCTTGTCTCAGCGTCTATGCGAGACAGAAACCAACATGTTAGCTATCATCGCCAAGTACCAAGAAGAGTTGGGTCTAGCCACGGCCCACGAGCATAGAATCGCGGATGAGTATGCCCAAGTATATGCGGAAAAAGAGGCTAGAGGAAGGGTGATCGACTCTTTACACCAAGAGGCAACCATGTGGATGGATCGGTTTGCTCTTACCTTGAACGGGAGTCAAGAACTTCCCCGATTGTTAGCCAAGGCCAAGGCGATGGCAGACACCTACTCCGCCCCCGAAGAGATTCATGGGCTTCTCGGCTATTGTCAGCATATGATAGACTTAATGGCCCACATAATTAGAAATCGTTAGGAAACTTGTATGGTCTCTCAGACCTTGACTAGATATGATTTCTTTTTTGAAATAAAATGAGTTGGTCCCATGTTTCTACTCCAAAAAGCTTGTGCAAATCAAATCACTCCTACATCTCATCTCTAGCATGCATTTTCTTTCTTTACCCACTCCTCACGTTTGGTTTTTTAGGGAAAACACCATAACTAAACGCGCCGCAAGGGATCCCTATCGCACCAGATCCAAATCTAGAACGATGGGTGATCAAGAGGAGACACAGGAACAGATGAAAGCCGACATGTCGGCTCTGAAAGAACAAATGGCCTCCATGATGGAGGCCATGTTAGGTATGAAGCAGCTCATGGAGAAGAACGCGGCCACTGCCGCCGCTGTCAGTTCGGCTGCCGAAGCAGACCCGACTCTCTTGGCAACTACGCACCATCCTCCCTCAAACATAGTAGGACGGGGAAGGGACGCACTGGGGCACGATGGCAGCCCTCACCTGGGATACAACCGAGCGGCTTACCCTTATGGATTGCCGCCCAACTATTCACCACCCATCTTGCAAGAAGATGCGGGCCACATTGCTTCTCCCGTCCATGAAAAAGAGCCTCCTCAGCAGCCCGACGAAGTCCATAAAGACCCTCAAGATTATGCTCGGAGGGATGTCGAGTTTTATCCCCCGATCCCCGAAGGGCCGGCACCAGGCACGTTGCCTCAACCCAACATCGCAGCATCGCCAATAGTTTTGTCTATGGAAGGCCGCCCCCGGCAACTGAAGAAAGGAGGAAGCTCGATCTCCTTGAGGAAAGATTGAGGGCTGTGGAAGGATTTGGGGACTATCCATTTGCAGACATGACGGATCTTTGCTTAGTACCCGATGTTGTTATTCCCCCGAAGTTCAAAGTGCCGGACTTCGACAAGTATAAAGGGACGACTTGTCCCAAAAACCACCTCAAAATGTACTGCCGTAAGATGGGCGCCCATTCTAAAGATGAAAAGCTGTTGATACACTTCTTTCAGGATAGCTTGGCCGGAGCTGCGGTAGTGTGGTACACTAATTTGGAAGCTTCCCGTATCCGTACTTGGAAGGATCTGATTACCGCCTTCCTAAGGCAGTATCAGTACAATTCTGATATGGCTCCTGACCGTACTCAACTGCAGAATATGTTCAAGAAAGAGGGTGAAACCTTTAAAGAATATGCGCAGCGATGGAGGGATTTGGCGGCACAAGTAGCTCCTCCCATGGTTGAGAGAGAGATGATCACCATGATGGTAGACACTCTGCCAGTGTTCTACTATGAGAAGCTAGTGGGTTACATGCCGTCCAGCTTTGCGGATCTGGTGTTTGCCGGGGAAAGAATCGAGGTGGGATTGAAGAGAGGAAAGTTTGATTACGTTTCCTCCACAAACGTGAACGCCAAAAGAATCGGGGCAACAGGGGCAAAAAGGAAGGAAGGAGATGCCCATGCCGTCTCTTCAACACCCGCATGGGTCAAACCCCAGCAAACACCTCATGGTACCCATCAGTACGCGCAACATCACCCAGCTTCTCGGCTCATGCTGGGAACGCCTCTAGTTCAACACCCGTGCAGCCTAAGGCACCCACCCAGAGGGAAGCTCCCCAAGTTCCAACTCCGAACGCGACTCGACCGGCCGGTAATTCCAACACGACAAGGAACTTCCCTCCGAGGCCGTTGCCGGAATTCACCCCGCTCCCAATGACGTACGAAGATCTTCTACCATCCCTCATCGCCAATCATTTGGCCGTGGTAACTCCCGGAAGGGTCCTCGAACCCCCTTTCCGAAGTGGTATGACCCTAATGCAACTTGCAAGTACCATGGGGGTGCCCCGGGGCATTCCATCGAAAAATGCTTGGCCCTTAAATACAAGGTCCAACATCTAATGGATGCCGGATGGCTGACTTTCCAAGAGGATCGGCCCAATGTAAGGACCAACCCGCTCGCCAATCATGGAGGGGGAGCAGTTAATGCAGTTGAATCCGATAGGCCCCACAGGTCTAAACCGTTGAGAGATGTGGCAACCCCTAGGAGGTTTATCTTTGAGGCCCTACAAAAGGGAGGTGTAATTCCCCATAGTGGGTGTAAGGAGGATTCCTGTCTGCTACATCCCGGCGAGATGCATGACATGGAGACGTGTTTGGAAGTAGAGGAATTGTTACAACGGATGATAGACCAAGGTCGACTAGAAGTCGGCATTGAAGGAAAAGAAGAGCAGCATATATGCATGCAATCTACGGAGGGGAGTGGTGTTGCGAAGCCCAAACCCTTGGTGATATACTTCACTAAAAGTGCAGCCTCGCAAAAGCCCGGGCACTCCTTAATGGCCAAACTTGTTCCTTTCCCGTACCAAGATAGTCACGCGGTCCCGTGGAGATATACACCTCCGGAGAAGAAGGAAGAAGAGGTCACTGACGTCAGCTCGCTGTCGGCTAAAGTAACAAATATCACGGGACTGAGTGGTGTGACCCGTAGTGGTCGTGTGTTCGCACCTCCGGACCTACCGGTCCAACCCGCCGACGTCAAGGGAAAAGGAAAAGTGGTGGAGGAACAAGATGGCGAAGCACCCCACGCTTCGAATAAAGATATTCCAGCAAAGGGACCCCCGGAGAAAAAGGATGGTAGAAAGGAAGGTGTCGCTAGAGGAAGCCAGCGAGTTCCTTCGGATAATTCAGCAGAGTGAATTCAAGGTTATCGAACAGCTCAACAAAACCCCGGCTAGGGTCTCGCTGCTAGAGTTACTTATGAGCTCCGAGCCTCATCGGGCTCTGCTAGTAAAAGTACTGAACGAGGCTCACGTGGCCCAAGATATTTCGGTAGAAGGTTTCGGAGGGCTGGTCAACAATATCACTGCCAACAACTATCTTGCCTTCGCCGAAGAAGAAATCCCCGCCGAGGGGAGAGGGCATAATAAGGCTTTACACGTATCAGTCAAGTGTATGGACCATATCGTGGCCAAGGTACTCATCGATAATGGTTCCAGTTTAAACGTGATGCCTAAGAGCACTTTGGACAAGTTACCATTCAATGCTTCCCATTTAAACCAAGTTCAATGGTGTTCGGGCCTTCGACGGCACTCGCCGAGAGGTTAGGGAGAGATCGATCTCCCAGTACAAATAGGCCCTCACACCTGTCAAGTCACCTTCCAAATAATGGATATTAACCCCCCCTACAGCTGCCTGTTGGGGCGCCCTTGGATCCACTCAGTGGGAGTTGTGCCTTCTACACTCCACCAAAAGCTGAAGTTCGTAGTGGAGGGGCACTTGGTCATCGTGTCAGGCGAGGAAGATATCTTGGTAAGCTGCCCATCCTCCATGCCTTATGTGGAAGCCGCAGAAGAATCGTTAGAAACCGCTTTCCAGTCTTTTGAGGTGGTCAGCATTTCCTCCGTGGACTCCCTCTTTGGGCAACCTTGTCTGTCCGATGCGGCGGTAATGATGGCCCGAGTTATGTTGGGGGAACGGTTATGAACCCGGGATGGGTTTAGGCAAAGACAATGGCGGCATAACTAGCCTGATAAAAACCCAAGGAAATCGTGGGAAGTATGGTTTAGGCTATAAGCCCACTCAGGCGGACATGAAAAGAAGCATCGCGGGAAGGAAGGACAGTGGTCAGAGCTCGCGTTGGAGACAAGAAAGTGAAGGAAGCCCGCCCTGCCACATAAGTAGAAAGCTTTATAAGTGCGGGTTGGGAGACGAAGGTCAAGTGTTCGCGATATGTGAAGATGATGTTCGAGTACTTGGATTTGGTCCGACCATGCCTCCTGATTTCCAGCTGGGAAAATTGGCGAGTGGAGGAACGCCCCGGCATTTACGCAACAAGCATAATGTAACCTTTACGGTTTTAAAAGCTCTATAGTTGGGCCTAGCTTTAGAGTTTTCATTTTGTTAAGGCTTTGTGTCTTTTGTTTTTGAATTTATAATACAAGATCTTTCTTCATCTGTTCCTGGTCTCTACCATTCTCATTCATTTGCATGTTTACTTCTTTTTCTAAAACGGCAGATTCGATGACGAGTCCCCCGAAGGTACTAATACCTGGGACCCGTCTATCAACTTCGAGCAAGAAATGAACAAACGGAAGATGAAGGAGATGGAGTGGGACTTCCTTCGGAACTAGAAAGAATGGTCGCCCATGAGGACCAAGAAATGGGGCCTCA
>NW_021144400.1:0-36447 GCF_004193775.1 Glycine soja
CAAAAAAAGAGGTAAAAAATAATATAATAATAAAAAAACATCTTTTAGCAAAATAAAGCGGAAAATCAATCGGACGTTTTCTCTTTGGGATTTCTCATTCTTAATTGAATTGACTAATAACTAAGGTGAAACTAAGGCTAAAATCAACTCGCCTAATCAAGCTCGTCCACAAAAATAGGTTTTTGAAGTTTGTCATTTCAATTTCTCATAAGTAAAATGGATCATTTTCAAGGTCTACGCCTTAAAATGATCACCTTTTAAGTAAGAAAGAATCACTTGATAAGAAAGAACTACGTAGGTCTGATTTTCTCATCCCAATTGAGGAATACGTAGGAGCAAAGGAAACACCCTTGTCAACCACAAAAGAAAAAATATAAAAAGGGTATAAGGATATAAAGACATAAAAAGGGAACTAAAAATCAAAGTCACGTTTGCACATTCGATTAAGGGCTGCCGTCCCTTGGACGGGCGTGTGGGGTGCTAATACCTTCCCCGTGCGTAAATACAACTCCGAACCTTTCGCTTAAAAGTTCGTAGATCGCGTCTTTTCCGGTTTTTCCGACGTTTTCCTCAAATAAACGTTGGTGGCGACTCCGCGCGTATTCCTTTCATGGAACACGCATCCCGCGAGTCTCGCATCGCCCTCCCGCCGAAGGGTAGGTTGCGACAGTTGGCGACTCCACTGGGGACAGTTTTTAGAGAGTTAGGCCATTTAATTTTGTGCAATGTTTTACCATGACGTATCCCTTTGTTAGTTTCCCTTCATTATGTTCTTGTGTGTATAAGCTCTGTATTGCTTTTTAGTGCGTTTTAAAATGTATGCATGAGGTAAATATTTATTCATTTGATGCACACAAACACCAACACTATTTGCACACACTGTGAGTGAAAAGGGCCCTATACCGGGTTCGTGGGAACATAAGGAGTGGAGGTTGAATCTGTGATCATGCTAGGTCTCGACTTGCTTGATTACAGTGAACCCTCATCTAGAGCTTTTCTCTTTGAAAACTTATTGTTGCTAGTAGTCCCTACTGCTACAATATGTTCTTCAAAGAGGATAATACCTCTAGAAACCATCAAGAGAGATATGACTACCTTAGGGGGGTTATCGCTAAATGCCTAGTTAGTTCTCTCCCTTATAGGTCCCTTAAATAGGGGCACGGAGCAAACACGCTGCGTGCCATTTTTCAACTGCCATGCATAAGTATCATATACCCTTTTGCTTATGATCAGTGAATATTGTCATACTATGTACATTCCCGCATTGCGTTCTTTTTGCATATGCATCACATATGGGTTCTGTCTTGATCCCCTCTGTAAACAACAACGAGGGTCCGTGTCGCCTTCTTAAAAACGTACGTTGGGCACTTTGCTACCCCTAGACGTTGTATCTAAGAAGGAGACAATTCCTCGGGCCCCCGCATTCCTAGGTTACATCTGTGTCATATGCATTCCTTCATGCATTCATCCATTCCATTCATGAGATATCGGAGTTTTGATTTGCACCAGCTTTTTGTCTCACTTTAGTAAGCATGGGGACAAATCAAACCGGCAAGAGGTTTTACCAAGTCAAGGTTAAAAACCTAGATACCACCAGCATCAAGGAATTAGGGCGGTTGATGGGACCTCTCCAAATGCAAGCCTTCCACAAGACTTACGGAAAGATCTTAGAGTTGACCTTAGCAGAGGTATCCATAGAAGCCATTGCATCACTCACCCAATACTACGACCAGCCTTTGAGATGCTTCACATTCGGAGACTTCCAATTAGTACCAACCATTGAAGAATTTGAGGAAATTCTAGGATGTCCTCTCGGGGGAAGAAAACCATATCTTTCATCCGGGTGTCTCCCCTCTTTGAGCAGAATTGCAACTGTGGTCAAGGATTCAGCAAGAAGTTTGGACCGCATAAAACAGACTCGGAACGGCATAGCAGGCCTACCACGGGGGTACCTAGAAGACAAGGCGAGGGGTATGGCCAATCAAGGAGATTGGGTCCCGTTTATGGATGTGTTAGCTTTGCTAATTTTTGGGATCGTCCTCTTTCCAAACGTGGATGGTTTGGTGGACCTAGCAGCAATCGACGCTTTCCTTGCATACCACCATAGCAAGGAAAGTCCGGTGGTAGCTATCTTGGCAGATCTGTTTGACACATTTAACCGAAGATGCGAAAAAAGTAGCGCACGGATCATCTGTTGCTTGCCCGCCCTCTATGTTTGGTTGGTTTCGCACTTGTTCCAACAAGACACAAGGAATCCATGTCCGCTCCTGAGCCATCGCTCGTGTACTGAAAAGAGGAGAATAGATTGGGACCAGCTTTTGGCTGGGATAGGAGGTAGAACAATCAGTTGGTTCCCCCGATGGAAGGAAGGAAAAGAAGGAGTCCTTTTCTCATGTGGAGGATACCCAAACATTCCGCTGGTAGGAACGAGGGGTTGTATTAACTACAAACCCGCGCTCGCTATAAGACAACTAGGGTACCCCATGAGGGGAGCCCCGACGGAAGAAAGCATGTCTCCTTTGCTTGTAAGGGATTTCGGCGCACAAAATTTCAAGGCTATACAAAGAATCCATAAGGCATGGGAAACCCCGTTAAGTAAAGATCAAGAGCTTAGGGGCATTCGTAATGGCATCATTGGTGGGTACCACGAATGGCTGAAAGTTCATATACGAGGTTTAGATTGGCTCACCAAGTTAAAAGTCGTCAGCGAAGAGAGTTTTGAAGCACCGGAAGAGGACGAAGAAGTCCAAGCTCTCAAAAGCGAGTTAGGAAAGGTGAAACTTGCCAAGGAGAAGTTCAAGTTGGCCGCTACACACATTCGGAAGGAGTGTGCCGGGTTACGGGAAGAGAATGCAATTACCGCAAGAGACCAAGAGGGCTCGCAAGGAAGAGTATGGCCGGAATAAATTTCGCGGAGCTCTATGGGGTAGCAATAGTGAACTCAAGCTGCGAAGGGAAGAGAGGGACCAGTCGCGAGCACATAGCATGGTTCTGAAAGAGGAGTTAGTTGCTTGTTCAAGGTCCAAAAGAAGCTTGTCTCAGCGTTTATGTGAGATGGAGACCAACATGCTAGCTATCATCGCCAAGTACCAAGAAGAGTTAGGTCTAGCCACGGCCCACGAGCATAGAATCGCGGGCGAGTATGCTCAAGTATACGCGGAAAAAGAGGCTAGAGGAAGGGTGATCGACTCTTTACACCAAGAGGCAACCATGTGGATGGATCGGTTGCTCTTACCTTGAACGGGAGTCAAGAACTTCCCCGCTTGTTAGCCAAGGCCAAGGCGATGGCAGACACCTACTCTGCCCCCGAAGAGATTCATGGGCTTCTCGGCTATTGTCAGCATATGATAGACTTAATGGCCCACATAATTAGAAATCGTTAGGAAACTTGTATGGTCTCTCAGACCTTGACTAGATACGACTTTCTTTTTGAAATAAAATGAGTTGGTCCCATGTTTCTACTCCAAAAAGCTTGTGCAAATCAAATCACTCCTACATTTCATCTCTAGCATGCATTTTTTCTTTACCCACTCCTCACGTTTGGTTTTTTAGGGAAAAACACCATAACTAAACGCGCCACAAGGCATCCCTATCGCACCAGATCCAAATCTAGAACGATGGGTGATCAAGAGGAGACACAGGAATAGATGAAAGCCGACATGTCGGCTCTGAAAGAACAAATGGCCTCCATGATGGAGGCCATGTTAAGTATGAAGCAGCTCATAGAGAAGAACGCGGCCACCGCTGCCGCTGTCAGTTCGGCTGCCGAAGCAGACCCGACTCTCTTGGCAACTGCGCACCATCCTCCTTCAAACATAGTAAGACGGGGAAGGGACACACTGGGGCACGATGGCAGCCCTCACCTGGGATACAACCGAGCGGCTTACCCTTATGGATTACCGCCCAACTACTCACCACCCGTCTTGCAAGAAGATGCGAGCCACATTGCTTCTCCCGTCCTTGAAAGAAAGCCTCCTCAACAGCCCGACGAAGTCCACAAAGACCCTGAAGACTATGCTCGAAGGGATGTCGAGTTCTATCCCCCGATCCCCGAAGGGCCGGCACCACCAATAGGAAGAGTAGTGGTCAAAGCTCGCGTTGGAGACACCACCAATAGTTTTGTCCACAGAAGGACCGCCCCCAGCAACTGAAGAAAGGAGGAAGCTCGATCTCCTTGAGGAAAGATTGAGGGCCGTGGAAGGATTTGGGGACTATCCGTTCGCAGACATGACGGATCTTTGCTTAGTACCCGATGTTGTTATTCCCCCGAAGTTCAAAGTGCCGGACTTCGACAAGTATAAAGGGACGACTTGTCCCAAAAACCATCTCAAGATGTACTGCCGTAAGATGGGCACCCACTCTAAGGATGAGAAGCTATTAATACACTTCTTTCAAGATAGCTTGGCCGGAGCCGCGGTAGTGTGGTACACTAATTTGGAAGCTTCCCGTATCCGTACTTGGAAGGATCTGATTACTGCCTTCCCAAGGCAGTATCAGTACAATTTTGATATGGCTCCCGACCGCACTCAACTGGAGAATATGTTCAAGAAAGAGGGTGAAACCTTTAAAGAATATGCACAGCGGTGGAGGGATTTGGCGGCACAAGTAGCTCCTCCCATGGTTGAGAGAGAGATGATCACCATGATGGTAGACACTCTGCCAGTGTTCTACTATGAGAAGCTAGTAGGTTACATGCCGTCCAGCTTTGCGGATCTAGTATTTGCCGGGGAAAGAATCGAGGTAGGATTGAAAAGAGGAAAGTTTGATTACGTTTCCTCCACAAATGCGAATGCCAAAAGAATCGGGGCAACAGGGGCAAAAAGGAAGGAAGGAGATGCCCATGCCGTCTCTTCAACACCCGCGTGGGTCAAACCCCAGCAAACGCCTCATGGTACCCATCAGTACGCGCAACATCACCCGAGCTTCTCGGCTCATACTGGGAACGCCTCTAGTTCAACACCCGTGCAGCCTAAGGCACCCACCCAGAGGGAAGCTCCCCAAATTCCAACTCCGAACACGACTCGACCAGCCGGTAATTCCAACACGACAAGGAACTTCCCTCCGAGGCCATTTCCGAAATTCACCCCACTCCCAATGACGTACGAAGATATTTTGCCATCCCTCATCGCCAATCATTTGGCCATGGTAACTCCCGGAAGGGTCCTCGAACCCCCTTTCCCGAAGTGGTATGACCCTAACGCAACCTGCAAGTACCATGGGGGTGTCCCGGGGCATGCCGTTGAAAAATGCTTGGCCCTTAAATACAAGGTCCAACATTTAATGGATGTTGGATGGCTTACTTTCCAAGAGGATCGGCCCAATGTGAGAACCAACCCGCTCGCCAATCATGGAGGGGGAGCGGTTAATGCCGTTGAGTCCGATAGGCCATACAGGTCTAAACCTTTAAGGGATGTGGCAACCCCTAGGAGGTTTATCTTTGAGGCCCTACAAAAAGGAGGTGTGATTCCCATAGTGGGTGTAAGGAGGATTCCTGTCTGCTACATTCCGGCGAGCTGCATGACATGGAGACGTGTTTGGGAGTAGAGGAGTTGTTACAGCGGATGATAGATCAAGGTTGACTGGAAGTCGGCAGTGAAGGAAAAGAAGAGCAGCATATATGCATGCAGTCCACGGATGGGAGCAGTGTTGCGAAGCCCAAACCCTTGGTGATATACTTCACCAAAAGCGCAGCTTCGCAAAAGCCCGGACACCCCTTAGTAGCCAAACCTGTTCCTTTCCCATACCAAAGTAGCCACGCAGTACCATGAAGATATACACCTCCGAGGGAGAAGGAAGAAGAAGCCACCGACGTCAGCTCGTTGTCAGCTAAAGTAACAAATATCACGGGACTGAGTGATGTGACCCGTAGTGGTCGTGTGTTCGCGCCTCCGGACCTACCAGTCCAACCCGCGGACGTCAAGGGAAAAGGAAAAGTGGTGGAGGAACAAGATGGCGAAGCACCCCACGCTTCGAATAAAGATATTCCGGCAAAGGGCCTCCCGGAGAAAAAGGATGGTAAAAAGGAGGTGTCGCTAGAGGAAGCCAGCGAGTTCCTCCGGATAATTCAGCAGAGCGAATTCAAGGTTATTGAACAGCTCAACAAAACCCCGGCCAGGGTCTCGCTGTTGGAGTTAATTATGAGCTCCGAGCCTCATCGGGCTCTGCTAGTAAAAGTTCTGAACGAGGCCCATGTGGCCCAAGATATCTCGGTAGAAGGTTTCGGAGGGCTGGTCAACAATATCACTGCCAACAACTATCTTGCCTTCGCCGAAGAAGAAATCCCTACCGAGGGGAGAGGGCATAATAAGGCTTTACACGTATCAGTCAAGTGTATGGACCATGCCTAAGAGCACTTTGGAGAAATTACCATTCAATGCTTCCCACTTAAAGCCGAGTTCAATGGTGGTTCGTGCCTTCGACGGCACTCGCCGAGAGGTTAGGGGAGAGATCGATCTCCCAGTACAAATAGGCCCTCACACCTGTCAAGTCACCTTCCAAATAATGGATATTAACCCCCCTTACAGCTGTCTATTGGGGCGCCCGTGGATCCACTCAGTGGGAGTTGTGCCCTCTACACTCCACCAAAAGTTGAAATTCGTAGTGGAGGGGCACTTGGTCATCGTGTCAGGCGAGGAAGACATCTTGGTAAGCTGCCCATCCTCTATGCCTTATGTGGAAGCCGCAGAAGAATCGTTAGAAACCGCTTTCCAGTCTTTTGAGGTGGTCAGCATTTCCTCCGTGGACTCCTTCTCTGGGCAGCCTTGTCTATCCGATGCAGCAGTAATGATGGCCCGAGTTATGTTGGGGAACGGTTATGAACCTGGAATGGGTTTAGGCAAAGACAACGGCGGCATAACTAGCTTGATAAATGCCCAAGGAAATCGTGGGAAGTATGGTTTAGGCTATAAGCCCACTCAGGCGGACATGAAAAGAAGCATCGCGGGAAGGAAGAGTAGTGGTCAAAGCTCGCGTTGGAGACAAGAAAGTGAAGGAAGCCCGCCCTGCCACATAAGTAGAAGCTTTATAAGCGCGGGTCTGGGAGACAAAGGTCAAGTGGTCGCGATATATGAAGATGATGTTCCGAGTACATTAGATTCGGTACGACCATGCCCTCCTGATTTCCAGCTGGGAAATTGGCAACTGGAGGAACGCCCTGGCATTTACGCAACGAGCATAATGTATACCTTTACGGTTTTAAAAGCTCTATAGTTGGGCCTAGGCTTTAGAGTTTTTCCTTTTGTTAAGGCTTTGTGTCTTTTGTTGTTGATTTTATAATACATGGATCTTTCTTCATCTGTTCCTACGTCTCTACCCATTCTCATTCATTTGCATGTTTACTTCTTTTTCTGAAACGGCAGATCCGATGACGAGTCCCCCGAAGGTACTAATACCTGGGACCCGCCTATCGACTTCGAGCAAGAAATGAATCAAACGGAAGATGAAGGAAACGAGGATGTGGGACTTCCCCCAGAATTAGAAAGAATGGTCGCCCATGAGGACCAAGAAATGGGGCCTCATCAAGAAGAAACAGAGCTGGTAGACTTAGGAATTGGCAGTGGAAAAAGGGAAGTAAAGATAGGTACAGGTATTACCGCACCTATCCGTAAAGAATTAATAATCCTGCTAAAAGACTACCAAGACATCTTTGCTTGGTCATACCAAGATATGCCCGGTTTGAGTTCTGACATTGTACAGCACCGATTACCTCTAAATCCCGAGTGTTCCCCGGTAAAACAGAAACTGAGAAGGATGAAGCCTGAAACATCCTTGAAGATAAAAGAAGAAGTGAAGAAGCAATTTGACGCTGGATTTCTGGCCGTCGCTCGGTATCCAGAATGGGTTGCCAACATCGTACCGGTTCCTAAGAAAGATGGGAAAGTACGAATGTGTGTGGATTATCGGGACCTGAATCAGGCCAGTCCCAAGGACAATTTTCCTTTACCACACATCGATATCCTCGTAGATAACACGGCCAATTTCGCTTTATTTTCCTTCATGGACGGTTTCTCTGGTTACAATCAGATAAAGATGGCGCCCGAGGATATGGAAAAGACTACTTTCGTCACCCTGTGGGGGACGTTCTGTTACAAGGTGATGTCCTTTGGACTCAAGAATGCCGGGGCAACTTATCAACGGGCCATGGTAGCTTTGTTCCATGATATGATGCATCAAGAGATCGAGGCCTACGTGGATGACATAATTGCTAAATCTAAATCCGAGGAAGAACACCTTGTCAACCTGCGGAAGTTGTTCGAAAGGCTTAAGAAATATCAATTAAGGTTGAACCCCGCTAAGTGTACCTTTGGGGTGAAATCAGGGAAATTGCTTGGTTTCGTTGTAAGCCAGAAAGGGATAGAGGTAGACCCCGAAAAGGTGAAGGCTATCCTTGAGATGCCAGAACCCCGTACAGAGAGGCAAGTCCGAGGTTTCCTGGGACGCTTGAATTATATTGCCAGATTCATATCACAGCTCACCGCCATTTGTGAGCCAAACTGATCGCTGGAATGAGGATTGCCAAGAAGCTTTTGGAAGGATCAAAAAGTGCCTTATGAATCCTCCCGTGCTTATGCCACCAGTACCTGGAAGGCCTCTCATTTTGTACATGACAATCTTGGACGAGTCAATGGGGTGTATGCTGGGGCAACATGACGAATCTGGGAAGAAAGAGCGCGCTGTTTACTACCTAAGTAAGAAGTTCACGACCTGTGAGATGAATTACTCCTTGCTCGAAAGAACGTGTTGTGCTTTAGTATGGGCATCCCATCGCCTAAGGCAGTACATGCTGAGCCATACTACCTGGTTGATATCCAAAATGGACCCGGTTAAGTACATCTTTGAAAAGCCAGCTCTCACGGGACGAATCGCCCGGTGGCAAGTCCTGCTATCCGAGTTTGATATAGTCTACGTCACCCAAAAGGCGATAAAAGGAAGTGCCTTAGCAGATTATTTGGCTCAACAGCCTCTTAACGACTACCAGCCCATGCATCCTGAATTCCCGGATGAGGACATCATGGCCTTGTTTGAGGAAAAATTGGTCGAAGATCGGGACAAATGGACCGTATGGTTTGACGGAGCGTCAAACATTCTAGGTCATGGCGTTGGGGCAGTGTTGGTCTCTCCGGACAATCAATGTGTACCTTTCACAGCCAGGCTAGGATTTGACTGCACCAACAACATGGCCGAATATGAAGCATGTGCCCTAACCATCCAGGCAGCAATTGACTCCAATGTCAAACTACTCAAGGTGTACGGCGACTCAGCGTTGGTAATCCATCAGCTGAAAGGGGAATGGGAAACTAGAGATCCCAAGCTGATACCCTACAAAGCCTATATCAAGGAATTGGCTAAGACCTTCGATGAGATCTCCTTCCATCATGTTCCCTGCGAGGAAAATCAAATGGCGGATGCACTTGCTACGTTGGCGTCTATGTTCCAGCTAACACCGCACGGGGATCTACCCTACATTGAATTTTGGTGTCGTGGCAAACCCGCGCATTGTTTCCAAGTGGAAGAGGAACGGGACGGAAAGCCTTGGTATTTCGACATCAAGCGATATGTCGTAAGCAAAGAATACCCGCCAGAGATTGCCGACAATGATAAAAGGACATTGAGAAGGTTGGCAGCCGGTTTCTTCATGAGCGGAAGCATACTGTATAAGAGAAATCACGACATGACACTCCTGCAGTGTGTGGATGCCAGGGAGGCAAATCACATGATCGAGGAAGTCCATGAGGGCTCGTTTGGAACACACGCCAACGGGCATGCTATGGCCAGGAAGATCCTAAGAGCAGGTTATTACTGGCTTACCATGGAAAGTGATTGTTATGTCCATGTGAGGAAATTCCACAAATGTCAAGCATTCGCAGATAATGTCAATGCTCCACCACATCCTCTGAATGTCATGTCCGCCCCTTGGCCTTTCTCCATGTGGGGAATAGATGTCATCGGGGCCATTGAGTCCAAGGCCTCGAATGGTCATCGCTTCATCCTCGTAGTGATAGATTATTTCACCAAGTGGGTCGAGGCGGCTTCCTATACCAGTGTCACGAGGGGTGTAGTGGTCAGGTTCATTAAGAAAGAGATCATCTGCCGATATGGTTTGCCAAGGAAGATTATCACGGACAACGGCACCAACCTGAATAACAAGATGATGGGGGAAATGTGCGAGGAGTTTAAAATCCAGCATCACAATTCCATGCCCTACCGGCCAAAGATGAATGGAGCCGTGGAAGCGGCCAATAAGAATATCAAAAAGATTATCCAAAAGATGACCGTGTCATACAAGGATTGGCACGAAATGCTCCCATTCGCATTACACGGTTACCGAACTTCAGTGCGAACGTCAACTGGGGCAACGCCGTTCTCATTGGTATATGGGATGGAGGTTGTGTTACCGTTTGAGGTAGAAGTCCCATCATTAAGGATCTTGGCAGAATCCGGATTAAAGGAATCAGAGTGGGCTCAAACGCGCTATGACCAGCTCAACCTCATTGAGGGTAAGCGCTTAACAGCCATGAGTCATGGGCGTTTGTACCAGCAAAGAATGAAGAGTGCATTCGACAAGAAAGTACGTTTGCGCAAGTTCCATGAGGGAGACCTTGTGCTAAAGAAAATGTCCCATGCTGTCAAGGACAATTGAGGGAAATGGGCCCCGAACTACGAAGGGCCTTTTGTTGTGAAGAGGGCTTTCTCCGGAGGAGCCCTGGTGCTTACCAACATGGATGGTGAAGAGTTACCTTCACCCGTGAATTCTGATGTCGTCAAGCGATATTATGCTTAGAAGCTGGGGCAATTAAGGATGTCGCTGCATGTTCATTATCTTTATGCGTTTTCTGGATTTCCCCCAGGGATTTCCCCCAGGGATTTCCCGTCTGCTGTATCTTTCGTTACAATCTTTCAAAGAAATGAACGTGGATGCGAGGCTTTAGTCCTCACGTTGTGTCATACCCTAATTTCGTCCGGGGACCTTTGCTTGATGACATGCGACCTTTCTTTGGTCCTTGTGAGGTGCTTGGCATCCATCATTAGGCAATTTGTGAAATTTCAGGACATGCCGAAAAACCAAAAAAATATTGATGCACAATCCGTAAGTTTCCGTGACACACCGGAAATCAAATGGAAGCATCGTTGCATAATTAAGTGAGGTTCCGTAACATTCCGTAAGTCAAAAAGGGGATGATTATGTAATCCGCAAGGTTCCGTAACATTACGGAAAGAAAACAAGTATCGTTACGAAATTCGTAAGTTTCCGTAACTTTACGAAAAAAGAATCGCCAAAAAACAGCAGAGGGGGGTGTACTTAGTAAAAATGGGGGTGCAAATAGCACCCAGGCCCATTTGGGCCCTCCGGAATATTCCTCCAGAAGGCGGTTGCTTCTGGAGGAAGCAACCCTGCTCGCCTGGGCGAGCTGGGCGGCAACCACCTCCCCTATTTTGCTATAAATAGGGGAGGAAGGCAAGAAGGAAGGGGTTCAGCCCCTTAGGCACTTCTCTCTCTTTCGAATTTGCTTGGAAAAATTGTTTCCGTGAAGAAAATCTAAGCCGAGGCGCTTCCGAAACGTTTCCGTAACGTTTTCCGTGAGGAATTTCGCAAAGATTTCAACCGTTCTTCGACGTTCTTCATTCGTTCTTCATCGTTCTTCGATCTTCAACGGGTAAGTACCTCGAACCAAGCTTTTCGATTCATTCTATGTACCCGTAGTGGTCCACATTGTGTTTCGTGCATTTTTATTCTCGTTTTGTTTACTTTTTATACCCCCTGTTGACGTGCTTAAGCCATTTTACTTAAGTCATTTCTCGCTTAACTTAAAAATAAAATAAATTTCCACCGAACGTTTGAATTGTATTATCCATTAACTTCGGTTAAAATAAATTCCGACCGTTCGGTCGTGCTGTAACCACGTTGGAAATCAAAAAGAGGTAAAAAATAATATAATAATCAAAAAGACATCTTTTAGTAAAATAAAGCGGAAAATCAATCGGACGTTTTCTCTTTGGGATTTCTCATTCTTAATCGAATTGATTAATAACTAAAGTGAAACTAAAGGCTAAAATCAATTCGCCTAGTCAAGCTCGTCCATAAAAATAGGCTTTTGAAGTTTGTCATTTCATTTTCTCACTAAGTAAAATGGATCATTTTTAAGGTCCAACGCCTTAAAATGATCACCTCTTAAAGTAAAAAAGAATCACTTGATAAGAAGGAACTACGTAGGTCTGATTTCCTCATCACAATTGAGGATACGTAGGAGCAAAAGCCCCGCTTTTGTCGACCACCCCAAGAGATCGTTAATGGTCCAACGCCTTAACGTTTCTCCCCTTTCAAAATCAAAAGACCGTTTAATGGTTCAACACCTTAAATGACCTTTTGTTCAATAAAAAACATATTTTGCAAAAAAGGACAAAAACAACTTAACCAAACACTTTGTTCCGAAAGAACTACGTAGGTCTGATTTCCTCATCGCAATTGAGGAATACGTAGGAGCAAAGGGAAACACCCTTGTCGACCACAAAAAGGAAAAAATATAAAAAGGGTATAAAGGATATAAGAATATAAAAAGGGAACATAAAAAATCAAAGTCATGTTTGCACATTCGATTAAAGGCTGCCGTCCCTTGGGACGGACGTGTGGGGTGCTAATACCTTCCCCGTGCGTAAATACAACTCCCGAACCTTTCAACTTAAAAGTTCGTAGATCGCGTCTTTTCCGGTTTTTCCGACGTTTTCCTCGAATAAACGTTGGTGGCGACTCCGCGCGTATTCCTTTCGTGGAACACACATCCCGCGAGTCACGCGTCGCCCTCCCGCCGAAGGGTAGGTTGCGACAGTTGGCGACTCCACTGGGGACTGTTTTTAGAGAGTTAGGCCATTTAATTTTGTGCAATGTTTTACCGTGACTTACCCCTTTGTTGGTTTCCTTTCATTATGTTCTTGTGTATATAAACTCTTTGTTGCTTTTAGTGCGTTTTAAATGTATGCATGAAGTAAATATTTATTCATTTGATGCACACAAAACACCAACACTATTTGCACACACTGTGAGTGAAAAAGGGCCCTATACCCGGGTTCATGGGAGCATAAGGAGTGGAGGTGAATCTGTAATCATGCTAGGTCTCTGACTTGCTTGATTACAGTGAACCCTCATCTAGAGCTTTTCTCTTTGAAAACCTATTGTTGCTAGTAGTCCCTACTGCTACAATATGTTCATCAAAGGGGATGATACCTCTAGAAACCATCAAGAGAGATATAACTACCTTGGGGATTATTGCTAAAAGCCTAGTTAGTTCTCTCCCTTATAGGTCCCTTCAATAGGGGCACGAAGCAAACACGCTGCGTGCCATTTTTCACACTGCCATGCATGAGTATCATATACCCTTTTGCTTATGTTCGGTAAATATTGTCATACTGTGCACATTCCCGGATTGTGTCTTTTGCATAGGCATTGCATATGGGTTCTGTCTTGATCCCTACTGTAAACAAACCAATGGAGGGTCCGTGTCGCCTTCTTAAAAACGTGCATTGGGGCATTTCGCTACCCCAAGACGTTGTATCTAAGAAGGAGACAATTTCCCGAGCTCCCGTATTCATAAATTGCATCCGTGTCATATGCATTCCTTCATGCATTCATCCATTCCACCCATGATAGATGTCGGAGTTTTGATTCGCACTAGATTTTATTTCACTTTAGTAAAACATGGGATCAAGTCAAAAGCCTTCGCTTAAAAAGAGGTTCTATCAAGTCAAAATCAAGAGCTTAGAGGTCACTAGTTTACGAGAGTTGGGGCAATTAATGGGTCAACTTCAACGGCAAGCCTTCTGCAAAGCCTATGGTAAGATTTGGGACCTAGCTAGGGTAGAAGTCTCCATGGAACCAATTGCATCCCTTTCCCAGTATTATGACCAGCCCCTAAGGTGCTTCACATTCGAGGACTTCCAGCTAGTGCCGACTGTGAAAGAGTTTGAAGAAATCCTGGGATGCCCACTGGGAGGAAGGAAGCCATATCTTTTCTCTGGGTTCTATCCCTCCACGACAAGAGTTGCCAAGGTGGTGAAAATCTCAGCACAAGAGTTGGACCGTGTAAAGCAAAACAGGAATGGGGTAGTCGGAGTACCAAGGAAGTGTTTGGAGGAAAGGGCAAAGGCCTTGGCAAATCAAGGCGAATGGGCTTCTTTTTTTGGCATCTTGGCGCTTTTGATCTTTGGAGGTGTCCTCTTTCCAAATATGGAAGGGTTAGTGGACCTAGCAGCGATTGATGCTTTCCTCGTCTTTCATCATGGCAAGGAAAGCCCGGTCGTCGCCATTTTGGCCATGCATGACACGTTCGACCAGAGATGTGAAAAGAGCGGCGCAAGAATTGTTTGTTGTACACCGGCTCTCTATGTGTGGCTGGTTTCGCACCTTTTTCTCCAAGAAGGTAGGCCCGTCTATCCGCTACAAGGTCACCGCTCGTGCATCGAAAAAAGAAAGACGAATTGGGACCAACTCTTGGCTAGCATAGAGGGGCGTCTGTTAATTGGTTCCCTTGCTAGAAGGAAGGAAGAATCAGGATTCTATCTTCATGCGAAGGATGTCCAAATGTTCCCTTGATGGGAACAAGGGGTTGTATTAATTATAATCCCGTTCTCACCATAAGACAGCTTGGCTACCCCATGAGAGGAGCGCCATTAGACGAAAGCATCACGCCTTTCATCGCACGAGGTTTCAGTGACCACAACGCGAGGGTACTCCAAGGAGTTCGCAAGGCATGGGATGCGGCGTGAAGAAAGGACAGAGAGCTTAGGGGAAGCAGTAATGGGATCATCGGCAGCTATCATAAGTGGCTGAGAGTCCGAACACAAGGACTGGATTGGCTCCCAAATCTAAAGACTGTGAGAGACGATGAGGTTAAAGCTTCGGAAGAAAGTGATGAGGTACAAGCCCTAAAGGCAGAGCTTGAAAGAGCCTGGGTAGTCGAAGAGAAGTTCAAGTCCATAGCCATCAAAGTCTGAAAAGAGTATGATGAACTAAGGGATGTCAATATGGCCACCGATGAAGCCTTGGAATGAGAAACCAAGAAGGCCCGAAAGGAAGAACACGACCAAAGCAAAGTTTTGAGGGGCTTTATAGTGCAGCAATAGTGAGCTCAAGCTCCGAAGAGGTGAAAGGAATCATCACGGGTCAAAGGCATGATCTTGAAGGACGAGCTAAAGGTTTGCCTTAGGTCGAAAAGAAATTTGTCCCAACAATTAAGCGAGACTGAAGGGAATATGTGGGCCATCATCGATAAGTGCAAAGAGAAGCTAAATCTAGCGGCGACTCACGAGCAAAGGCTAGAGGATGAGTACGCCAAGATATCAGCAGAAAGGGAAGCAAGGGAAAGGGTAATTGATTCATTGCACCAAGAGGCAGCAATGTGGACGGACCGATTTGCTCTTACTTTGAACAGGAGTCAAGAACTTCCCCCATTGCTAGCCAAGGCCAAAGCAGTGGTGGACACCTACTCCGCCCCCGAGGAGATCCACGGACTTCTCAGCTATTGTCAGCATATGATAGACTTAATGGACCATATGATTAGAAACCGCTAGGAAGTTTGTATTGTCGCTCAGATCTTGACTAGTTATATTTTTTTGAAAAAAATGAGTTTATCCCACGTTTTTACTCCAAAAATCAGTGCGAATCAAGTCACTCCCACATTTTATCTCTAGCATGCATTGTATGTTGGTCTCGTCCTTTGTCACGGGAAGCCGGAAGGTCCATATCACCTTCTTAATTGTACACATGGGGCACTACGCCCCCAAATGCGCAAGTAAGAAGAGATAATTTTCCGGGCTCTCGTGTCCGTAAAATGCATTCATATCATGCATCGCATAAGCATCTCTTCATAATATCATAATGAACATATCGTTCCTGCATTTGTCCGTTATCATATTCCAGCCTCACATTTTGCATGAGTCATTGCATCATCATATGCGTTCAACATACTTTTTGTTTGCTCATACATGATCCTTGTATTTTCCTCTACAAAACAAAAACAAAAAAAAGGGAAGTACGAAAATTCACGCTGCATTCTTAGTTGCATATATTCGGTACCATGAGCCAACCATGTTGGGATCATAAACCCATTTCACTTAAAAACAAAATAATTGAACATGGTACCTAATGCATGGTTAACTAGGAAATGGTGTTTCTTCGGGCATCTCAATTTCATAATTACATTTTCCATGCATAAGCTTAAAGTATGCCCGAGTCATTCATCCCTATGAGATGTTGTTGAAGTATTGGCAATCAGAATTGCCATTCCCGGGATTATAGGGTTGAACCAAGCTCATGCTTTTACAAAAAGGTTCATCAAGTCAAGTTGAAATATGGAAGTAACCGTCTTGCAAAATTGGGGCAAAAGATGAATCGAGTCACATCACTGCTTCGTCTACTGCCAAACATATTTAGGATTATTGATGTCCTTGTTACTTCCAGTTTCACCTTGACAAAGATGTCATGGACCATGTTGAAAATCTAAATTGATTCAACCCCATATCTTGCGTAAAAATTCGCAATACTTCAACTGTACATCATTTGCATGCATCCATGCTTTTCATTGGTTGCATTGCTCGTTGCATTCTTTCCTTGAAAAATAAAATAAAATGAACTTAATCATTGTTATAAAAAAGAAAGGGACACGCTTTACGACGCCCTTACCGAACTCGTGCTAGAGCTAGAGTAATGGGTGAAGTAGAGGAGATACAAGAGAAGATGAAGGCCGACATGGAGGCCATTAATGAGAAAATGGCCACAATGATGGAGGCCATGATGAGCGTGAAGAAAATAATGGAAGCCAATGCGGTTGCAATTGCCGCTACCAGCGTTGTTGCTAAGGTGAACCCGACGTCCCCATCCGGCCTCAAGCAAATGAATCATCCAACCTCAAATATGGTAGGCAAAGATTTAGGAAGTACGGGCGGCCCCCATGATGTGCAAATTCAAAACGAGCACGCCTTCCCGTCATATGGCTTGCCTCTCAACTATACGCCACCCAATGTGGCGTACACTCCCAATAAGAATGTCAATAACTCCACTCCTATACCCATTGAAAGCCAGCAACCCCAAACTGATCATGCACATGTCTCTTAAACTGTGGAAGAGACCCATGAAATTCCCCATCACAATCTAGCCGACTTCGAGCCTTGGCTCGGATATACCACTGAAGGGCAAGCAGTTGGTGGTATACCCTACAAAACCCTTTGGAGGGCCCTCAGTATCACCCACAACTGCACCTCTTGCATTCCACAGCGGTTAAAAACCCTCATGACTATGGCAGGAATGGGAAAGTTGGATCATCTAAAGGAAAGGCTCAGGGCCATTGAAGGAGGTGAAGATTATGCCTTTGCTAACCTAGAAAAGTTGTTCCTAATACCCAAACATGGTCATTCCCAAGTTCAAGGTGCTGGACTTTGACAAGTACAAGGGGACTACTTGTCTCAAGAACCATCTAAGGATGTATTGTCAGAAGATGGGGGAATACGCAAAAGATGAGGAATTGCTGATACATTCCTTCCAAGAAAGTCTTACTGGGGTAGCTGTTACCTGGTACACTAACTTGGAACCTTCCCGAGTCCATTCTTGGAAGGACCTAATGGTTGCCTGTGTTAGGCAGTATCAGTACAATTTTGATATGGTTCTGAATAGGATGCAACTACAGAACATGTGCAAAAAGGGGGACGGATCTTTCAAAGAACACGCCCAAAAGGTGGAGGGATCTGGCGGCCCAGGTGGTACCCCCAATAATGGAAAGGGAGATGATAATCGTGATGGTGGACACATTATCGGTACTCCACTATGAAAAGATGGTGGGCTGCGCACCCTCAAAACTTTGCAGATTTGGTCTTCGCCAGCGAAAGGATCGATGTGGGTCTGAAAAAAAAAAAAAAAAAAAAAAAAGAAGGCAAATTTGATCATCCTACTAGGACGACTGAGAAAACCGGGGCAAATAAAGAGGGTGAGGATAAGGGAGAAACCCATGCTATAGCTGCCATTCCTGTACGGCCAAGTTTCCCACCAACCCAACAATATTTTTACTCAGCCAATAACAAACTTTCTCCTTACCCACCACCCAATTATCCACAAAGGCCATCCCTAAATCTACCACAAAGTCTGTCTACCGCACTTCCAATGACGAACACCACCTTTAGCACAAACCAAAAACACCAACAAAAAGGAATTTTGCAGCAAAAAGCCTGTAGGGTTCACCCCAAATTCCGTTGTCATATGCTAAACTTGATCCCATATCTACTTGATAATTCAATGGTAGCCATAACCCTAGCCAAGGTTCATCAACCTCCATTTCTCCGAGAATACGACTCGAACGCAACGTATGCTTGTCACGGAGAAGCCCCGGGGCGTTCCATTGAGCATTGTAGGGCTCTGAAGCGTAAGGTGCAAGGTCTAATTGATGCGGGCTGGCCGAAATTTGAGGAGAATTGCGTGTAAATCCTGACATTGACAAGAGATGCCACACATGGGGCAATTTTGAAAGCTGTTGTTAGGTGTCCCTAATGACTCATCAGGGTTTCCAAGTTTATGCCATTATTGTAAACCACAGCTACAATGTTAAATGAAATGGATAAAGTTGATATCTTTGTCCCTCATCCTCTCACAAACGCATGTTTGCTTATTCAACTTTCACCGGAATGTGGGTGTAAGCCATTGGTCTGTTTGCTCAAGCAACCTGCGCTCCTGAGTGTTGACTTCCAAGACCGTTCAATCAGAGATTACTCATCTTGCACGTTGGTGGGGGTGCCGTAAAACAACGAGCAAAGTTCAAAACAAATAAGTTTCAAAATAAAAAATAAAAAGGCATTTGATTGACTGTGTTTTCAAGTAAAAATATAGACGTTCATGTGACCTCATTTTGTCTTTTTAGAGAGAAGTGAGTTATCAAGAATAGGATGTTGGACAAATGGCCTCAGTTACCTTAAGAAAAAGGGGGGTTGAATTAAGATGCAAAGACTATTCCCCAATTGAACTATCAATCTCTCTTTTCGGATTAACAATGCACACAGGGATAACCCTTCCCTTGTGTTCAGGAATCCTCTACAACAAGAGACCCACGGTCTCTTAATCCCTTTTCAGAAATAAGAAGAAGAGAAGAAGAGGTCTCTCGTAAAAGAGGTAGATTGTACAATGAAGACCAATCAAAATTCATTATTGAATAAGCAAGTGGTTGACCAAGGAATCTTTTTGAGAGGATAAGACATTTCAGTTCAGAAAAACTCTTGATCTTTCGAGAGGATAAAACTGTTTGGGCAATGAAAACTCTCTTTAAAACATTTGAATGGCCATTCATAAAACATTTGAATAGATATGTCTCTTGGAAATTATTTTCTGAAAATCCCCTCTGGTAATCAATTACAAGACTTATGTAATCGATTACAGGTTTTAAAAATTTGAATTAAAACATTTTCAACTAATGGTAATCGATTACCAGAGAGCAAATCTCAATTTGAAATGATAGAATTCTTTGGTCAAACCTTTTGTTTGTTTCAATTTGGAAACTTCTTCCTAAAGATTCTAAGAGATCAAACTTGATAATATATCTTGACTTTCTTGGATTCTTGTCTTGAATAAAACTTAGAAGCATTTGATCCTTTAGCATCATCAAGACATCAAAACATCTTGCTTCTACATAGGAGTCATTTGACTTAATCCATCAACTGAAAGATCCTTCAACTATTTCTCGTCCTTGGGAAATTCTTTTTGCAAGAATCAACTGCTTCTTTCATTCTTCCTCACTACGAGGTCGTGAAAGCAAGACAACACTTGGTACCTCTAAGCCCTACACTGGGGCAACGAAAGGCACCATGCGAAAACCTCAAGCGAACATAGGGGCCGATCAAAAGTTCACACCCGTCGATGTTTTTAAACAAGAAAAAAAAAGGGAGACAAGCCCTGGAATTTCAATAGATTGATTAATTATCAAACGACTCCATTCCCGTCACTCCAAAATGGTCAAGTGACTAAATCAAACAGAACATACACTCTGAGGGAGTTCCCGGAGAGATTTGCAAAAAGATGAGATGAGGTTGCATGAATTATCACCTCTTTCAAAAGGACAGTCAATCTGTGTTTTCCAAAAAAAAAAAAAAAAAATTAAATCAAAATCAAAATCAGAAAATAGGGAAAGAATGTCATGAACATTGTACAACTTTCCATTACATTGCATTGTTTCATATGAAGTCTGCATTTACCAAAATTTCACGACAAAGGTTGCATGCATCTGCATCCCCAAAAATTATGTTAACTGCATAGATTTCCTACATCTAATGTCCAAATCTTGTGGATTTGGGATGACCGGCCCTCTCGACGAGTCGATCTCTTGCTTTCTCATAAGGGTGGACCCTTGGGTACTTGTACCTATCACCTTTAGAGGACTACACGTCCTCGCCTTGAGAGGACTACATGTCCTTGCCATCAGAGGACTACATGTCCTCGCCATCAGAGGACTTCATGTCCTTGCCATCAGAGGGCTGCACGCCCTCACCTCCAGAGGACTACCTGTCCTCGCCTTGAGAGGGCTACACGCCCTCACCTTGGGTACTAGTTACCCTCACCAGTGAGAGGACTACACGTCCTTGCCTTGAGAGGGCTGCACGCCCTCACCTTCAGAGGACTACACGTCCTCGCCATGAGAGGGCTACACGCCCTCACCTTGGGTACTAGTTACCCTCACCGTCAGAGGACTACACGTCCTCGCCTTGAGAGGACTACACGTCCTCACCACCAGAGGGCTGCACGCCCTCACCTCCAGAGGACTATAAGTCCTCGCCTTGAGAGGGCTACACGCCCTCACCTTGGGTACTAGTTACCCTCACCGTTGAGAGGACTACACGTCCTCACCATCAGAGGGCTGCACGCCCTCACCTCCAGAGGACTACATGTCCTTGCCTTGAGAGGGCTGCACGCCCTCACCTTCAGAGGACTACACGTCCTTGCCTTGAGAGGACTACATGTCCTCACCATCAGAGGGCTGCACGCCCTCACCTCCAGAGGACTACACGTCCTCGCCTTGAGAGGGCTACCCGCCCTTGCCTTGGGTACTAGTTACCCTCACCTTCAGAGGACTACATGTCCTCGCCTTGAGAGGGCTACACGCCCTCACCTTGGGTACTAGTTACCCTCACCGTTGAGAGGACTACACGTCCTCGCCTTGAGAGGACTACACGTCCTCACCATCAGAGGGCTGCACGCCCTCACCTCCAGAGGACTACATGTCCTCGCCTTGAGAGGGCTACACGCCCTAACCTTGGGTACTAGTTACCCTCACCGTTGAGAGGACTACACGTCCTCGCCTTGAGAGGACTACACGTCCTCACCATCAGAGGGCTGCACGCCCTTACCTCCAGAGGACTACATGTCCTCGCCTTGAGAGGGCTACACGCCCTCACCTTGGGTACTAGTTACCCTCACCGTCAGAGGACTACACGTCCTCGCCTTGAGAGGACTACACGTCCTCACCACCAGAGGGCTGCACGCCCTCACCTCCAGAGGATTGCACGTCCTCGCCTTGAGAGGGCTACCCGCCCTCACCTTGGGTACTAGTTACCCTCACCGTTGAGAGGACTACACGTCCTCGCTTTTAGAGGACTACACATCCTCGCCAACAGAGGGCTGGACGCCCTCACCTTCAGAGGACCACATGTCCTCGCCTTGAGAGGGCTACACGCCCTCACCTTGGGTACTAGTTACCCTCACCGTTGAGAGGACTACACGTCCTCGCCTTGAGAGGACTACCCGTCCTCACCATCAGAGGGCTGCATGCCCTCACCTCCAGAGGACTACATGTCCTCGCCTTGAGAGGGCTACACGCCCTCACCTTGGGTACTCGTTACCCTCACCGTTGAGAGGACTACACGTCCTCGCCTTGAGAGGATTACACGTCCTCACCATCAGAGCGCTACACGTCCTCGCCATCAGAGGACTACATGTTCCCCATTTTCAAAGGGGGGCATGCCCTCACCTTCAGAGGATTGCACATCCTTGCCATCATAGGACTACACTCCCTCGCCTTCGAAAGGCGACACGTCCTGAACTTCAGAGGGCTACACGCCCTCGCCTTTAGAGAACTACGCGTCCTCACTTTCAGTGGGCTCCATATCCACACCTTAAGATAATTTAAGGTCCTCTGTCCTTAAATGCTTAACCGAGACTTGCACTCCCGGTTAAGGGACCAGTAGTTTCCTTTTAAACGGTTCCTGGGCCACCCCCTGATATTGGAGGAGGGCCAACTGTGCGAGCACAACCAGAGAGGGAGGCTATCACACAGCTACTATGCATACTGGGGCAAGATTTCACCCGTGCCGCTGCAAAGAGACGAGTGCGGATCATGCGCACCAACATGACCACTCTTACATAGATATAGATGACGTTGCTACTTAGCAACATTCTGCCCAGCGACCGCAATGCCAATCTCCCCCTGCAAAAGTATCAGTTGGTCTGTGTCGTCCCGACATGGGTAAGTATGCATATAGTTCAACTGATTTCTGATACCATCTATTGTTTGCAGGGATCGCACCCACAAGACACCCAGTGGACCCGGAAAAGTCCAACAGGGCCCTGGGGTTTCCAGCTCTGGTTACGGACCTCTATCAGTCCTACAGGGTGCCCGTACCCCCCCCGGCAAGGTCACGTCATCATAGGTAAGTATGCACATCGCTCAACTGATTTCTGATTTCATCTATTGTTTGCAGGGATCGCGCTTGCAAGACACCCAGTGGACCCGAAGAAGTCCAACAGGGTCTTGGAGTTGCCAGCTCTAAATATGGGTCTCTGTCAATTCTAGGGAGTGTCTGTCGCCCCCAGCAAAGTCATCAGACCACCCTACCAATCGAGCTTTCATCAAGAAGTACTGCGCCCCCAGGCAGGCGCAGGGTGAAGCACCACAGCAGCATTGGGATGGCCGGTAGCAGGCAATAGACGCACCGCCACCACCTTTAGAGTTCACCTCTGCTCATCCACAAAAAAGTTAGAGCGTTGCCTACGACACATGGCCGACCCATAGGCGACCAAGTCCAAAGCCAAAGGTAAGCAAAGTACTAGGTCAGTGACCGACAAGTCATAAGGCGTCCAGCTAAAGACGTTAAAGAAGCGCTACTAGGAGGCAACCTAGTACCTTTTGAATCTGTGCTTGTTATTTGATCACTTTTCATAGTAAGACACACCTAGTTGCTCATGATCCTAGGAATTTAAATAAAACGAGCACAAGCTCGGAAGGTAGTCATACCTCACAAAATATATATATGTATGTTTAGGTAGAAAGATACCTTAGATGTGCGTGTATGTAAACAAAAACACACTTCACAAAATATATATGTATAGGTAGGAAGATACCTTAGATGGCGTGTATGTAAACAAAAAATATCTCGCAAAACATATATATGTATGTTTAGGTGGCAAGATACCTTGGATATGCATGTATATAGCAAAAATACCTCACAAAAATATGCACATGTTTAGGTAGCAAAATACCTCATGAAAAAAAAAAAGAAGAAAAAAAAAACAAACAAGAAAAAGAAATAAACAAATGATAATGATAAAAAAAAAAGAAGGAGAAAAAAGAAAAAATTGTCAAGCTGAAAAACCAACATGCTTTTGAAAAGAGACGATTTCCAACTTTTGTTTGAAAAAAATTCATTCATTGATCATAACCGATTTTTGAAGAAAAAAAAAAAACGTGTCTACACCTGAAGGGTGAATGCTGTGAAAATTTCCCCGGACGCCCAAAATGACTTGGAGGAATGCACAAATTGATAAAAGAACATATTTTGGAAACATTGGGTTGACTAAAATAGAGGAAATGAATCCTGAGCCCTAGCATCACATGACCATAAAAATTTGACACTTGAGTGTCCGCATAGGTGCATGCATGACCAATTTTGCATAAAATTTCCAAATCATCATTTTTGCATTTGTGTCATGGAAATAATGTGGGGCATCCCTTTTATCCTTGAACCAAACCAAGCCCTGACATGTATCATGTCTAGCCATTCTACAAGCTTTGAGCCAAAATCCTGACTCACCATAAACCTTGACCCAGGGTGAGAATGTCAATCCTTACCCTCGGAAGCAAAAAAAGAATAGAAGGGAAATTTCCAATCAAAGAAAAAGAGAAGGAAAATTTCCAATGAAAGCAAAAAAAGAAAGGAAGGGAAATTTCCAATCAAAGAAAAAAAGAAGGAAAATTCCCCAATCAAAGAGCGGGAGAAAGCAAAAAGAAAAGAAAGGAAATTCCCAATCAAAAGAATGGGAGAAAGTAAAAAAGGAAGAAGAAGAAGGAAAGAAAGCCCCTGATCGGGGATCGAAGGAAAAACAGAAGAAATATGCAGAGAGGTCTTTGGACCGGACAATATCTGAACAATACAGAATTGTCACCAAATGAACAAAAAAGAAGGAAAGGAAACCACGACCTAAAATGGTCTTCTCCCTTTGATTACCAACCAAAATCCCGTGCGCTAGCGACCTTTTTTCGCCCCGCACTAAACAAAAAAAAACAGAAAAAGAAAAAGCCAGAAAAATCAAAAGCCAAAAACACACAAAAGCCGAAAAACCCACCAAAAGAACCCATTCCCAAGGGAAGCCCTATTGATCCATGATCAGGCATGTAATTTTTGATTTGATAGGAAGTAATTTGCAAAGTCAAGTCATGACATATCTATGGTTCGGAATTAGGATGAAACACTTACCTGTGCGAGATTGATACACTTTGAGTGATTTTCTTCTATTTTTGTCGGACCCAGTGTTTCCTCTAAATGTTCATTTAGAAACGAAATGCTAACATCCAAAATCTCATTTATGGTTATGGGGGGATTTCATCAGTAGACTCTCCTTCCCCGGTAAACGCATTGTTTTCCACTCAAAAAAGCGTATGCTGCTCTAATCAGTTGGAATATTTATCTCTTTACTAAAGCATGTTTGCATTTTAGCAAAGAAAACACCGAGACTTTTTCAAGTCTCACCAGTTATCCAGAACTACGTAGGTCTGAATTCCTCATTGGAGGATACGTAGGAGCAAGAGCCTCGCTTTTGTCGACCACACCGCCTTTTGTTGCCATGACTCAAGAGCTGGTAGCCCGCGGAGACACCTTACGGTTATCCGCACCTCGTCATTCAGTGACCCCAAGTGTGATTGATGAGCAGAGGCCAATGTGGTCATCTGCGCCTTTTTCGGAGATGTCAGCATTTTCCGATGGAGACTTTTCAAGTCTCACAAGTTATCCAGAACTACGTAGGTCTGAGTTCCTCATTGGAGGATACGTAGGAGCAAGAGCCTTGCTTTTGTCGGCCGCCCCATAATCTTTGTCATACTGACCTTGAGGTCATGTGACGTGCACCCTTGTATCATCCAGAGGCGGCGGGCCCGATGATACGCGGAGATACCTTACGGTTATCCGCACCCTTTTGTCATCCAGAGGCGGCGGGCCCGATGACAAGCAGAGACCAAGTTTGGTCATTCTGCACCCTTGTATCATCCAGAGGCGGCGGGCCCGATGATACGCGGAGATACCTTACGGTTATCCGCACCCTTTTGTCATCCAGAGGCGGCGGGCCCGATGACAAGCAGAGACCAAGTTTGGTCATTCTGCACCCTTGTATCATCCAGAGGCGGCGGGCCCGATGATACGCGGAGATACCTTACGGTTATTCGCACCCTTTTGTCATCCAGAGGCGGCGGGCCCGATGACAAGCAGAGACCAAGTTTGGTCATTCTGCACCCTTGTATCATCCAGAGGCGGCGGGCCCGATGATACGCAGAGATACCTTACGGTTATTCGCACCCTTTTGTCATCCAGAGGCGGCGGGCCCGATGACAAGCAGAGACCAAGTTTGGTCATTCTGCACCCTTGTATCATCCAGAGGCGGCGGGCCCGATGATACGCGGAGATACCTTACGGTTATTCGCACCCTTTTGTCATCCAGAGGCGGCGGGCCCGATGACAAGCAGAGACCAAGTTTGGTCATTCTGCACCCTTGTATCATCCAGAGGCGGCGGGCCCGATGATACGCGGAGATACCTTATGGTTATTCGCACCCTTTTGTCATCCAGAGGCGGCGGGCCCGATGACAAGCAGAGACCAAGTTTGGTCATTCTGCACCCTTGTATCATCCAGAGGCGGCGGGCCCGATGATACGCGGAGATACCTTACGGTTATTCGCACCCTTTTGTCATCCAGAGGCGGCGGGCCCGATGACAAGCAGAGACCAAGTTTGGTCATTCTGCACCCTTGTATCATCCAGAGGCGGCGGGCCCAATGATACGCGGAGATACCTTACGGTTATTCGCACCCTTTTGTCATCCAGAGGCGGCGGGCCCGATGACAAGCAGAGACAAAGTTTGGTCATTCTGCACCCTTGTATCATCCAGAGGCGGCGGGCCCGATGATACGCGGAGATACCTTATGGTTATTTGCACCCTTTTGTCATCCAGAGGCGGCGGGCCCGATGACAAGCAGAGACCAAATTTGGTCATTCTGCACCCTTGTATCATCCAGAGGCGGCGGGCCCGATGATACGCGGAAATACCCGAGTGGTTATCCGTATAAACATTCTTTTGCTATCTGTAAGACAGAACGCTTGATAGCATGCAGAGACTGACATAGTCTTCTGCACCTTTTGTTCCTCCGGGAACAACAAGTCATTTACATGCGGAAATTTCATGGTCACCCGCGACTCTCGTCAACCGAGAGGAGCGAAATTAGTGTCATACACTGATTTTCGTCCGGGGACCTTTGCTTGATGACATGCGACCATTCTTTGGTCCTTGTGAGGTGCTTGGCATCCATCATTAGGCAATTTGTGAAATTCTAGGAACGACAAGTCATGGTCACCCGCGACTCTCGTCAACCGAGAGGAGCGAAATGAGTGTCGTACACTGATTTTCGTCCGGGGACCTTTGCTTGATGACATGCGACCATTCTTTGGTCCTTGTGAGGTGCTTGGCATCCATCATTAGGCAATTTGTGAAATTCTAGGAACGATAAGTCATGGTCACCCGCGACTCTCGTCAACCGAGAGGAGCGAAATTAGTGTCATACACTGATTTTCGTCCGGGGACCTTTGCTTGATGACATGCGACCATTCTTTGGTCCTTGTGAGGTGCTTGGCATCCATCATTAGGCAATTTGTGAGGTTCTGGGAACTACAAGTCATTTGCATGTGGAGATTTTATGGTCACCCGCGACTCTCGTCAAATCGAGAGGAACGAAATTAGTGTCTTATCTTTACTTTCCTTTTATCTCCAATAAAAGACAAGTAAAGAGGGGCAACTGTCATACCCTAATTTCGTCCGGGGACCTTTGCTTGATGACATGCGACCTTTCTTTGGTCCTTGTGAGGTGCTTGGCATCCATCATTAGGCAATTTGTGAAATTTCAGGACATGCCGAAAAACCAAAAAAATATTGATGCACAATCCGTAAGTTTCCGTGACACACCGGAAATCAAATGGAAGCATCGTTGCATAATTAAGTGAGGTTCCGTAACATTCCGTAAGTCAAAAAGGGGATGATTATGTAATCCGCAAGGTTCTGTAACATTACGGAAAGAAAACAAGTATCGTTACGAAATTCGTAAGTTTCCGTAACTATACGAAAAAAGAATCGCCAAAAAATAGCAGAGGGGGGTGTATTTAGTAAAAATGGGGGTGCAAATAGCACCCAGGCCCATTTGGGCCCTCCGGAATATTCCTCCAGAAGGCGGTTGCTTCTGGAGGAAGCAACCCTGCTCGCCTGGGCGAGCTGAGCTCGCCTGGGCGAGCTGAGCTCGCCTGGGCGAGCTGAGCTCGCCTGGGCGAGCTGGGCGGCAACCACCTCCCCTATTTTGCTATAAATAGGGGAGGAAGGCAAGAAGGAAGGGGTTCAGCCCCTTAGGCACTTCTCTCTCTTTCGAATTTGCTTGGAAAAATTGTTTCCGTGAAGAAAATCTAAGCCGAGGCGCTTCCGAAACGTTTCCGTAACGTTTTCCGTGAGGAATTTCGCAAAGATTTCAACCGTTCTTCGACGTTCTTCATTCGTTCTTCATCGTTCTTCGATCTTCAACGGGTAAGTACCTCGAACCAAGCTTTTCGATTCATTCTATGTACCCGTAGTGGTCCACATTGTGTTTCGTGCATTTTTATTCTCGTTTTGTTTACTTTTTATACCCCCTGTTGACGTGCTTAAGCCATTTTACTTAAGTCATTTCTCGCTTAACTTAAAAATAAAATAAATTTCCACCGAACGTTTGAATTGTATTATCCATTAACTTCGGTTAAAATAAATTCCGACCGTTCGGTCGTGCTGTAACCACGTTGGAAATCAAAAAGAGGTAAAAAATAATATAATAATCAAAAAGACATCTTTTAGTAAAATAAAGCGGAAAATCAATCGGACGTTTTCTCTTTGGGATTTCTCATTCTTAATCGAATTGATTAATAACTAAAGTGAAACTAAAGGCTAAAATCAATTCGCCTAGTCAAGCTCGTCCATAAAAATAGGCTTTTGAAGTTTGTCATTTCATTTTCTCACTAAGTAAAATGGATCATTTTTAAGGTCCAACGCCTTAAAATGATCACCTCTTAAAGTAAAAAAGAATCACTTGATAAGAAGGAACTACGTAGGTCTGATTTCCTCATCACAATTGAGGATACGTAGGAGCAAAAGCCCCGCTTTTGTCGACCACCCCAAGAGATCGTTAATGGTCCAACGCCTTAACGTTTCTCCCCTTTCAAAATCAAAAGACCGTTTAATGGTTCAACACCTTAAATGACCTTTTGTTCAATAAAAAACATATTTTGCAAAAAAGGACAAAAACAACTTAACCAAACACTTTGTTCCGAAAGAACTACGTAGGTCTGATTTCCTCATCGCAATTGAGGAATACGTAGGAGCAAAGGGAAACACCCTTGTCGACCACAAAAAGGAAAAAATATAAAAAGGGTATAAAGGATATAAGAATATAAAAAGGGAACATAAAAAATCAAAGTCATGTTTGCACATTCGATTAAAGGCTGCCGTCCCTTGGGACGGACGTGTGGGGTGCTAATACCTTCCCCGTGCGTAAATACAACTCCCGAACCTTTCAACTTAAAAGTTCGTAGATCGCGTCTTTTCCGGTTTTTCCGACGTTTTCCTCGAATAAACGTTGGTGGCGACTCCGCGCGTATTCCTTTCGTGGAACACGCATCCCGCGAGTCACGCGTCGCCCTCCCGCCGAAGGGTAGGTTGCGACACGTTGGTTTCAAACCTTGCATTTGATTTGTGATCACCTGAGCCCTTCCGCTCAGTTCGTGGGATGCCCCAAGCGCTTAATTAAAATTGAACCTAAACCAACTTTTGCTAAGATTCGCTGCGTTTGAAAACATTCATGCATACGCATACGCATGCATATTGTTGTGGTAAGACAGGGGCAGGATCATCTTGAGCTACCTTCTGGGGTGAGGACAAAATGTGGACGGCAGAAACCAATCAAGGTAAGACAATGACGCGGTCAAGATTGGCCATACCTGGTTGTTTATTACTTGCAGGTACTTAGGGGCGGATGCAAGTGGGGATGGGGTCACGACCGACCGATCGTTGCCCCTTCTCTGCGCGAAACAAGCAGAGAACGTCGCTGCAAGGCAGCCCCGTATCCTTTGTATTCGCAGTTTTCTTTTACTATTTGTTTGTTTTAAAAAGTAAAAATAAGTAATCAACACCTAATTCTAACCTAAGTAAGTTCAAGTTAGGCAAGATGCTAATCCATGAGAAAGGAGGGGACATGGTTAATGTTCCCCTCAAAAAAAAAAATGCAGGTTAGCTCGCCTGGGCGAGCCACCCCTGCACCAAATTATAAGAATGACGAAAGGGGGGACGTTTTTGCATTCAAAAACTTCTTTTCCCCCTTTCAAAAGCCATACCCACGGGATTTACGAGGTTGCAGCCCTACGGTCATCATTTTTCGCATTTTTTGATTCCGTTTCGCGCTGTTGTTCATCACCAACAGGTAAGTATTCCATCCCTAAGCTTTCTAGCTTTTCGTTGGTGTATTTTGATCTTCTTTTTGTGCTCTAAAGTGTGGGAATGTGCTCAAATATGTGGGGCAATTTTGGTTTGTTTTCTTGCTTGATTGGGTTGGATTGGGGGTTTGTATGGGATGGCCCTAGGCCTATAATGCATTTTGAAACAATGGGACATGCCACATTGTCCCCGTTCTCTTGCTATTGATACCTAAATGCGCGCCCACCAAGTGTTCGGTGAAATGCCTCAATGGCATTAGCGCGTGACTTTTGTAAGGAAACAACCCATGGGGCATTTTGGTTTGCACATATTTTCTATTTTTTGGGACATGCATTCATTCCCAAAAAAGGCTAGAGTAATTGCCCCACATATATCCTAGGCCTAGGAACTAAAATTTTATGCAAAAAGAACACAAGAGGAGGTGCATATTGGGTAAAGTTAGCCTTTTTGGCCAGCAATCAGCTATGGGCCACGCTACAATAATTTCCCTACGCCTAGATGTTTAGGAATTTTGCTCATCATAAACGTGTAGGTTTAGAATAGGTAGCAAAATACCTTTGGCAATTTACACTTTGGGTGTGGTAGCAAAATACTTGGATGTATGTACATGTAATTTTTGGTAGTCAAAATGTCTCACAAAAAAAATATATAAATATGTTGCATGTTATGTAAAGAAAATACATTACAAAAAAAATATACCTTTTAATTTGAATACAATTTTAGTCAGCAAAAGAAAATATACTTGAATTTGCATGCGGCTTTAGGTAGCAAAAACTTGAAAAGAGCATGAAATGTAGCACCTTATTGTGTAGATAGTCAAGATTCATCATGAAGTTTGTATATGCATAAATATTAGAAATACCGGAATGTGCACATGTGCAATTTTTGGTACCCCAAATGCTTTGAGTATGCATGTATGTAAATTTAGCCAAGGAAGTGCATGTGATGTAGGTAGCAAATACACCTTGGAAGTACATATAAATAATCTAGGTAATGGATGTGTCTTG
Organism: Glycine soja; assembly: GCF_004193775.1. NCBI lineage: Eukaryota > Viridiplantae > Streptophyta > Magnoliopsida > Fabales > Fabaceae > Glycine > Glycine soja. The sequence goes on from NW_021144400.1 coordinate 31,004, forward strand.
ATTGTACATGGGTACATTTTTTTTCTTAGTTATAAGAATGTCTTGTGCAAGTGAACGTTCGTAAAGAAGTATGTGCATAAGTTTACTCTAAATTTACATTGATGTTTGTATTTATTGGAGGAGGTTGTATGCCATTTTTGTTTTAAGGGTAGCATTTCTTGGTAAAACTAACTTTCCAAATGTTTGCCTTCGTAGGAAATGGCCCCGAAGAAGCTTGCCTCAAAGAGGTCCAGGAAGGACAAGGCGGCCGAAGGAACTAGTTCCGCTCCGGAGTTACGGAAACGTTACGGAAACGTTTCGGAAGCGTTTCGGCTTAGATTTTCTTCACGGAAACAATTTTTCCAAGCAAATTCAAAAGAGAGAGAAGTGCCTAAGGGCTGAACCCTTTTCTTCTTCACTTCCTCCCTTATTTATAGCAAAATAGGGGAGGTGGTTGCCGCCCAGCTCGCCCAGGCGAGCCAGGTCGCCCAAGCGAGCCAGGTTGCTTCCTCCAGAAGCAACAACCTTCTGGAGGAATATTCTGGAGGGCCCAAGTGGGCCTGGGTGCTATTTGCACCCCCATTTTTACTAAGTACACCCCCTCTGCTTTTTTTGGTGATTCCTTTTTTCGTAAAGTTACGGAAACTTATGAATTTCGTAACGATACTTGTTTTCTTTCCATAATGTTACGGAACCTTGCGGATTACATAATCATCCCCTTTTTGACTTACGGAATGTTATGGAATCTCACTTAATTATGCAACGATGCTTCCATTTGATTTCCGGTGTGTCACGGAAACTTACGGATTGTGCATCAATATTTTTTTGGTTTTTCGGCATGTCCTGGAATTTCACAAATTGCCTAATGATGGGTGCCAAGCACCTCACAAGGACCAAAGAAAGGTCGCATGTCATCAAGCAAAGGTCCCCGGACGAAATTAGGGTATGACAAAAGCGAGTTTAAGGTAGTCGAGCAACTGAATAAAACTCCGGCAAGGATCTCTTTGCTTGAACTACTCATAAACTTCGAGCCTCATCGTGCGCTGTTGATGAAGGTCCTTAACAATGCCCATGTAGCACATGATATCTCGGTGGAGGGTTTCGAAGGCATCGTTAATTATATAACCACCAACAATTATATCGCGTTTGCGGAAGAAGAGATTCCCGTTGAGGGGAGAGGACACAACAAGGCTCTACATGTGTCGGTGAGATGTATGGACCATGTTGTCGCAAAGGTACTTATCGACAATGGATCGAGTTTAAATGTAATGCCAAAGACCACTTTGGAAAAGCTTCCTTTTAGTGCGTCACGTTTAAAACCGAGCTCGATGGTGGTGCGAGCCTTTGATGGTACTCAGCGGGAAGTGATGGGGGAAATCGACATTCCCATTCAGATAGGCCCCCACACTTGCAACGTGGTGTTTCAAGTAATGGATATAAATCCCGCCTATAGCTGCCTCTTGGGAAGACCTTGGATTCATGCCCTGGGAGTGGTCCCTTCAACGCTTCACCAGAAATTGAAGTTCGCAGTGGGTGGACTTTTAGTGATAGTGTCGGGTGAAGAGGATATGTTAGTGAGCTGCCCCTCCTCCACACCGTACGTAGAAGCGGCGGAAGAATCATTGGAAACGGCTTTCCAGTCCTTTGAGGTGGTGAGCTGCGCCTCTGTGGAACCAAGTCCGTCGCTACCTTCTCTCTCCAAAGCGGCCATAATGGTGGCGTGTGTTATGCTCAGGAACAGATTTGAGCCCGGAATGGGTCTAGGCAAGGACTGCCTCGGGAATGCCGACGTGGTCGATATCAAGGGAAATCCATACAAGTATGGATTAGGGTATAAGCCCGGGATGCCGGGGAGGAGGAACGTGCCGTCAAGATTTCGGGTGGATAGGGTATGGCCCGGCTGTATTAGCCAGTGTTTCACCAGTGCTGGAATGGTGTCCGAGGAGGAGGTGGCTGCAATAGAAGAGGAGTACCCTCAAGACCCACCAAGTTTTGTGCAACCATGCCACCCCGATTCCCAAGTGGGGAACTGGCGCGTGATAAGCCAGTCAGAAGTCTATACCGCTGATTCAATGTAATTAGAGCCTATAGATTTCCTTTCTCTTTTGTTTTGTGGAACCTACCTTATTAAATAAACAAAGAGATCTTGTTTCATCTGTTCTTGCAGTACCACCTTTTCTCATATCATTTTGCATGTTTTTGTTTCTTTTGTCTTGTTTGGTATAGATATGAGGGTCAATTCTTTGAGGATCCTAACAACGAGGGTTTGAAAATCGATTTCGATCTAGATATAAGCCAAACGATAAACGAGGAAGAGGAAGAGGACGTCCTGTCACCAGAGTTGGAGAGGTTGGTCGCTCAGGAAGAACATGAAATGAAGCCTCACCAAGAAGAAACCGAATTGGTAAACTTGGGGACCACGGAGGAAAAGAAAGAAGTAAAGGTAGGAACCAGTATGATCGCGCCTATCCACCAAGGCTTGATAACCCTTCTTGAAGAGTATCAAGATGTCTTTGCGTGGTCATATCAAGACATGCCCGGTCTGGATTCCGACATTGCGCAGCATAAGTTGCCTTTGAATCCTGGGTCTTCCCCGGTTAAGCAAAAGTTACGAAGAATGAAACCCGAGATGTCTTTAAAAATTAAAGAAGAAGTAAGGAAGCAGTTCGATGCAGGTTTCTTAGCTATGGCGCGGTACCCAGAGTGGGTGGCCAACATTGTCCCAGTCCCGAAAAAGGACGGCAAGGTTCGAATGTGTGTAGACTACCGGGACTTGAACTGAGCCAGTCCTAAAGACAATTTTCCCCTGCCACACATTGATATATTGGTAGATAATACAGCCCAAATTTGCCCTTTTCTCATTTATGGATGGTTTCTCGGGGTATAATCAAATAAAGATGGCACCCGAAGATGTAAGAGAAGACCACTTTCGTCACCCTATGGGGAACATTCTGCTATAAAGTGATGGCCTTCGGGCTGAAAAATGTTGGGGCAACCTATCAGCGTGCCATGGTGGTGTTGTTCCATGATATGATGCATAAGGAAATAGAGGTCTACGTAGATGACATGATTGCCAAGTCTCGGACTGAGGCCGACACCTTGTCAATCTGCGTAAGCTGTTTGGAAGGTTGCGAAAATACCAATTAAAACTAAACCTAACCAAATGCACCTTTGGGGTGAAGTCGGGGAAGCTGTTAGGATTTATCATAAGTCAGAAAGGGATAGAGATAGATCCCGAGAAAGTGAAGGCCATCCTTGAAATGCCGGAACCACGCACGGAGAAGCAGGTTCGGGGGTTTTTGGGCAGGTTGAATTATATCGCGAGATTTATCTCGCAACTCACCCCTACCTGTGAGCCCATTTTTAAGCTATTACGTAAGAACCAGGCGGTCCTGTGGAACAGTGACTGCCAAGAGGCCTTCGAGAAGATCAAACAGAGTCTCGCAAATCCCCGGTGCTCATGCCACCTGTAACAGGAAGACCTCTTTTCCTGTACATGACCGTGTTGGACGAGTCTACGGGGTGCGTGTTGGGTCAGCATGATGATTCTGGGAAAAAGGAGCAAGCCATTTACTATCTGAGCAAGAAGTTTACCGCATGTGAGATGAATTACTCAATGCTGGAAAGGACGTGTTGTCCTTTGGTATGGGCATCACATCGGCTTAGGCAGTATATGCTCAGCCATACCACGTGGCTTATTTCCAAAATGGATCCCATGAAATACATCTTTGAAAAACCGGCCCTCACGGGACGAATCGCTAGGTGGCAGGTATTATTATCTGAATTCGATATCATTTATGTCACCCAAAAAGCGGTAAAGGGAAGTGCCTTAGTAGATTATTTGGCCCAGCAACCCCTCCAGGATTATCGGCCGATGCACCCCGAGTTCCCAGATGAAGATATCATGGCCCTGTTTGAAGAGAAACGGACGCACGAGGACATAGACAAATGGATTGTTTGCTTCGATGGGGCATCTAATGCTTTGGGCCACGGAGTAGGGGCAGTCCTTGTATCCCCGGATGATCAGTGTATTCCTTTCACGGCTAGGCTAGGTTTTGATTGTACCAACAATATGGCCGAGTACGAAGCATGCGCCCTCGGGGTTCAGGCGGCCATTGATTTTGATGTAAAACTACTCAAGGTGTATGGAGACTCAGCTTTGGTGATACGCCAGTTGAAAGGAGAATGGGAAACTAGGGATCCAAAGTTGATACCCTATCAAACTCACATCTTGAGGTTAGCCAAGTACTTTGACGACATTTCCTTCCACCACATACCTCGAGAAGAGAATCAAATGGCTGATGCGTTAGCCACCCTGGCATCCATGTTTCAACTTGCCCCACACGGGGATCTGCCGTACATCGAATTCAAATCCAAGGCAGGCCGGCATATTGTTATGCAATAGAGGAAGAGCGGGATGGGAAACCGTGGTATTTCGACATCAAGCAGTATGTCGAGAACAAAGAATACCCACCAGGGATTTCTGACAATGACAAAAGGACGTTGAGGAGATTGGCTACTGGTTTCTTTGTAAGTGGTACCATCCTGTACAAACGAAACTACGACATGACCCTCCTACGATGCGTAGATGCCAAAGAGGCGAACTTCATGATTGAGGAGATCCACGAGGGTTCCTTTGGGACACATGCCAATGGGCATGCTATGGCCAGAAAAATCCTTAGGGCCGGTTATTATTGGCTCACCATGGAAAGCGATTGCTGCGCTCATGTCAGAAAATGTCATAAATGTCAGGCATACGCGGACAATGTCAATGTTCCGCCACATCCTCTGAATGTTATGTCCGCCCCTTGGCCTTTTTCCATGTGGGGAATAGATGTCATTGGGGCCATCGAACCCAAAGCGTCGAATGGTCACCGCTTCATTCTTGTGGCGATAGATTACTTCACCAAATAGGTCGAAGCAGCTTCTTATACTAATGTCACAAGGAATGTGGTAGTTAGATTCATAAAGAAGGAGTTGATTTGTCGATACAGACTCCCCAGGAAGATCATTACTGACAATGGCACCAATCTAAACAATAAGATGATGCAGGAGATGTGCGAAGACTTCAAGATCCAGCATCATAACTCTACCCCTTATCGGCCAAAGATGAATGGAGCTGTAGAGGCTGCGAATAAGAATATTAAGAAGATCGTTCAAAAGATGACAGTGTCATACAAAGATTGGCATGAGATGTTGCCTTTCGCCCTGCACGGATATAGAACCTCGATACGAACTTCTACTAGGGCAACACCGTATTCCTTAGTTTATGGGATGGAAGCAGTACTCCCGTTTGAGGTGGAAGTTCCTTCTCAGAGGATAATAGCAGAATACGGCCTAGAAGAGTCGGAATGGGCTCAAGCACGCTACGACCAACTCAACCTCATTGAAGGTAAGCGTTTGACAGCCATGAGCCATGGGCGTCTGTATCAGCGAAGAGTAAAGAACGCATTCGATAAGAAGGT